>NW_028319967.1:0-195000 GCF_062004578.1 Staurois parvus | reverse complement strand
CGGCCCAGGGGCTTTATTCACCTTTATTCTGCCTAAATATTTCCGGATCATCAGTTATGAGTTGTGAGAATACTAGATACACCATGACCTGGAACTATGAACCCAACTACTACTAGATACACCATGACCTGGAACTATGAACCCAACTACTACTAGATACACCATGACCTGGATACATGAGAACAACTACTACTAGATACACCATGACCTGGAACTATGAACCCAACTACTACTAGATACACCATGACCTGGAACTAAGAACCCAACTACTACTAGATACACCATGACCTGGAACTATGAACCCAACTACTACTAGATACACCATGACCTGGAACTATGAACCCAACTACTACTAGATACACCATGACCTGGAACTATGAACCCAACTACTACTAGATACACCATGACCTGGAACTATGAACCCAACTACTACTAGATACACCATGACCTGGATACATGAGAACAACTACTACTAGATACACCATGACCTGGATACATGAGACCAACTACTACTAGATACACCATGACCTGGATACATGAGACCAACTGCTACAAGACACACCATGACCTGGATACATGAGAGCAACTACTACTAGATACACCATGACCTGGATCTATGAACCCAACTACTACTAGATACACCATGACCTGGATACATGAGACCAACTACCACTAGATACACCATGACCTGGATACATGAGACCAACTGCTACTAGATACACCATGACCTGGAACTATGAACCCAACTACTACTAGATACACCATGACCTGGAACTATGAACCCAACTACTATTAGATACACCATGACCTGGATACATGAGACCAACTACTACTAGATACAACATGACCTGGATACATGAGACCAACTGCTACTAGATACACCATGACCTGGAACTATGAACCCAACTACTACTAGATACACCATGACCTGGAACTATGAACCCAACTACTACTAGATACACCATGACCTGGAACTATGAACCCAACTACTACTAGATACACCATGACCTGGAACTATGAACCCAACTACTACTAGATACACCATGACCTGGAACTATGAACCCAACTACTACTAGATACACCATGACCTGGATACATGAGAACAACTACTACTAGATACACCATGACCTGGATACATGAGACCAACTACTACTAGATACACCATGACCTGGATACATGAGACCAACTGCTACAAGACACACCATGACCTGGATACATGAGAGCAACTACTACTAGATACACCATGACCTGGATCTATGAACCCAACTACTACTAGATACACCATGACCTGGATACATGAGACCAACTACTACTAGATACACCATGACCTGGAACTATGAACCCAACTACCACTAGATACACCATGACCTGGATACATGAGACCAACTGCTACTAGATACACCATGACCTGGAACTATGAACCCAACTACTACTAGATACACCATGACCTGGAACTATGAACCCAACTACTATTAGATACACCATGACCTGGATACATGAGACCAACTACTACTAGATACAACATGACCTGGATACATGAGACCAACTGCTACTAGATACACCATGACCTGGAACTATGAACCCAACTACTACAAGATACACCATGACCTGGATACATGAGACCAACTGCTACTAGATACAACATGACCTGGATACATGAGACCAACTGCTACTAGATACAACATGACCTGGATACATAAGACCAACTGCTACTAGCTACATCATGACCTAGATCTATGAGCCCAACTACTATTAGATACACCATGACCTGGATACATAAGACCAACTACTACAAGATACACCATGACCTGGATCTATGAACCCAACTACTATTAGATACACCGTTACCTGGATACATAAGACCAACTGCTACTAGATACACCATGACCTGGGTATATGAGACCAAATGCTACTAGATACACCATGACCTGGATACATAAGACCAACTACTACTAGATACACCATGACCTGGGTATATGAGACCAACTACTACTAGATACAGCATGACTTGGAATCATAAGACCCTTCACAGACGTAGTCCTGATCTCCCAAGGCTGGTAATGGCAAGTCATCTATTTCATCTCTCAGTAACTGACCCTCTTCACCCCCACCCCCATCCCCCTCATTACCCTCAAAGCTCTCTTCTGATTTACACAGCAGAGTATTGTTTGTAAAGTGATGACAGGAGAAGTGAAGCAGACCAGCCACCTCCTAGAAGCCCTCAGAGAAGCTAAACAGATATTTTCTTCTCTCTGCTAATTTGTTCCGTCTGACACTTCCCATTCGGCCCCCTGATTCTCTGAAGGTGGGGGCCGCCCTGTATTTGTCGAAGTAATAAAAGTGCTATAAACAGTGGTCTGTTCAAGTTCTGCGGTGACCTTGAGGAACCAGAACCGGTGCCAGCAGCCGAATGGCTGGCAGTCAAGTCCTCCGCCAGGAGATACGGATGTCTGAGTCACAGGCTGAGGCGGTGGGCATAGAAGGGGGTGGTGGAGAGGTCATGCCAATCTCTTCACCGCACACAGAGCCACAGTCATCTTCATTATTCCTGAAGGATCATATGGCCAAGAACTGTCCCCTCCCACCATCACAGACCAAAAGATATTCATAGATATGGCAGCAGGTGGGTGTTCAGACCCGGTGAACAGGCTCAGACCTCAGCCGACATTGTATGGTTCTTCACTTTAACCCTTTACTGTCTCTCAGCTTACAACCATTCCTTAGAACTGAACATCTTAAATCCCCCCTCCAGCCTTCCCTTCAGTCTTGCACAGGTGCACCAGCTCCTCCCCTCCAGTCTTGCACAGGTAGACCGGCTCCTCCCCTCCAGTCTTGCACAGGTGGACCGGCTCCTCCCCTTCAGTCTTGCACAGGTGTACTGGTCTCTCCCCTTCAGTCTTGCACAGGTATACCAGCTCCTCCCCTTCAGTCTTGCACAGGTGTACCAGCTCCTCCCCTCCAGCCTTGCACAGCTATACCGGCTCCTCTCCTCCAGTCTTGCACAGGTGTACCGGCTCCTCCCCTTCAGTCTTGCACAGGTGTACTGGCTCCTCCCCTTCAGCCTTGAACAGGTGTACCGGCTCCTCCCCTTCAGTCTTGTACAGGTGTACCAGTTCCTCCCCTTCAGTCTTGCACAGGTGCACCAGCTCCTCCCCTCCAGTCTTGCACAGGTGCACCAGCTCCTCCCCTTCAGTCTTGTACAGGTGTACTGGCTCCTCCCCTCCAGTCTTGCACAGGTGTACCAGCTCCTCCCCTTCAGTCTTGCACAGGTGTACCAGCTCCTCCCCTTCAGTCTTGCACAGGTGTACCAGCTCCTCCCCTTCAGCCTTGCACAGGTGTACCAGCTCCTCCCCTTCAGCCTTGCACAGGTGTACCGGCTCCTCCCCTTCAGCCTTGCACAGGTGTACCGGCTCCTCCCCTTCAGCCTTGCACAGGTGTACCGGCTCCTCCCCTTCAGCCTTGCACAGGTGTACCGGCTCCTCCCCTTCAGTCTTGCACAGGTGTACCGATTCTTCCCCTTCAGTCTTGCACAGGTGTACCGGCTCCTCCCCTTCAGTCTTGCACAGGTATACAGGTTCCTCCCCTTCAGTCTTGCAGTCAGATAGAGCTCCGCCCCATTTCCTGGCTGGAGGATCAGCTGCTGCTACTTGTGTCCAGAAGATCGCAGATTCAGTTCTGGAAAGTGAAAAACAAACATTTGCAAAGAATGCAAAAGTCATGCAGCTCTTCAGTAAGACACAGAATTTGAATACAGCACCATTTTACTTCAGCTGATTCCAATACGGAGGATATTGTTCCAGTCTTTTGAAGTGTAAGAATACAAGGATTTTGCTAAGCCCCGTCTCTGTGAATAACTAGCCCTGACTGAGGGAACATAGAAGAAGAAGAGGGGGTCTAGTAGGACTGAACTAACTAGCACTAAACAGGAGGGGAGGACAGAGGATGATAATAAAACCACATAGTAAACAAGCTTCAGAGGCCCAAAAACCACCACTAGATGTCAGCATACTACAGAAAAAGGATAACCTCATACTGTTCAATGCAAGACATAAAAAATACATTAAATGGGGCAAAACAGCATAGGTGGAGGAATCTTCACTGATGGCTATTGTATCCTGCAGCAGTGGCAGCCTGAATACCCTAATGATTCCTACATCTCATAGAATGCAGGAACTGTTCGGCTGATATTTTCCACCCATTTTTAAATCATCAGCCGGATGGTGTTTGCAGAGTATCTCAAGTTTGTCTAGAATGAAGTAAAACTCCTCAGGCAGGTATGACACCTCCTAGACATGTATTGAGACCAGGGGCGGACTGACCATTTGGAAACTCGGGCCCGCGGTCAGTAGGGGGCCCCATGAGATGCCTCTGGTACCTTTTCCATAGCCTTTTTTGAGTTTGGGCAAGGACACAGGGGCCCAATGATCCCCTATTGCCCGGGGGGCCCCATGAGTTTACAGTCCGCCCCTGATTGAGACTTGTATATAGAGTTGTTGAGTAGCGTGCTATGTGCATGGAATCCTCCCATGGGCACCATTACAGGGGAACCACCAGGAGACCCCCTGACCTGGCCTAACCAGCACCACCAGTAGTCCATCACACACCTTCCTCAGACTTCAGGCAATTCAATCCAATAGCAGCCTCAACCAACACAAGTTTCCTTTCTAGAAGGTGTTCCCATTTCAAGGTTAGGAGAGGGAAGGGTCCTTCACAATGAAAGGAGGGTCCTTCCCAATGAAAAGAGGGTCCTTCCCAATGAAAGGAGGGTCCTTCCCAATGAAAGGAGGGTCCTTCCCAATGAAAACATTTGAACTCTTTACTGAAATGCAGTTGACATACATGTAGACATCCTTCCAGCCACCCCAATGGTGAGGACACATTCCTTCATTTGCAAAGAGATAACAGCAGAGTGGAGGAGCAGACCAGAGTCCTACAACCCAAGCCAAAGGGATGTGAGTAGTCCTATTAGTTCCCCACCTCTGCTTTCCCCCAAAGAGGAAGATCCTCAAAGACGACATCTTTGTTGCCTTGGTTCCACATTGCTTCGCATTCCCATGACCAACCAAACAACCAACTCCAAGTGGGCTCCTAGAAGGCAGAGCCCTCTACACAAGATTCCCCCCATGGGCATGGGGCAAGGCTGGCACTTGCTTGCTATCTATGGCATTGGCTCTCAACCTACTTGAGACCAGGGTCCGGTAAACTCTTCCAAAACCTTTCATGCCCCAACAATGGAAAAAGAAGAGAAGTTTATACTCACCAATATAGTATGGGAATGCAAAATGTATATTGAAATGCATGTTTCTGGAGGAGGCTGAGGTCTCTCCAGGAGGCTGGGGCAAGGTGGAAGGCTATAAGGCACTGCAGGGGAGCACTGTAGGAGGATGGGAGGCACTCCAGGATATCCTGTTGGATCGATGGCACTCTGGAGGTTGGAGGCTCTGCAGCAGGTTAGGAGGCACTTTGGGAGACTTTGGGAGGCTGTCTAGCACGGTGGGATATTGGGGAGCACTGTTGGGGTTGAGGGCTATCGGGGTGATTGGGAGGCACTGTGGGCAATTATGGGAATTTGGGGGCACAGTTTTAGGTTTGGACATTTGCAGCTTGCTTGATGCCTGGGAGAAGGGGAAGGTTGCAGCCTGGCATGGTGGCTGAGAACCAAAGATCTATGACATGTCCCACTCACCACACTAGGGACCTCTAGTGGCGTGCTGCCTACTCCTCACTACAGGGTTCAAAACCTAACTCTGGTGACACCTACTAGTGACCGATCTGGGGAACTACACCTCTACGCCCCCAACCTACAGACTGGTTTACCTGAAGTTCCATTTCAAGGTATGCGGCATAGGGACCAGGTGGGATCCGAGAGGGGCTGCTTGATGGTGTATGCAGAGCCTGATGGGGCAGGGGTGTTGTTGGTCACTATCAGGTGGGGGGGTCTGGTGTTGGCCACTGCCAGGCTATCTCTCCCGTTGAGGGGGGGGCATCCAATTTCTGTGTAGCTTAGGGCAGCACAAAACCTAAATACCCCCCTGGCCTTCGGATTTTTGGAGCCATCAGCACCCAATAACGTCCAGCCATGAGGGCTCTGCCAGACGTTTCGGATAGATATAGGTCTGTCATCTGACTTTGGTATAAACACGCTCGTTGGGCAATGCTTTGCTGAAGAAATTTCCATAAGCTGCCGCGTTGTGCAATCCCTCACCTAGAACAGCCGTCTCGGAGGCACGCTACATTGTGATTACAGCCGTCTCGGAGGCACGCTACATTGTGATTACAGCCGTTACATAATGTTTATTTAGGTTCCGCACATTATATGATGCGCCATAAACACAGCAGACGCAGAACATTCGATCCGCAGGGAGGGTTTCCCCATCCGAGGATTAGCTGTTGTGTAACAGGGTTGGGAAAGAGGACCTGTGCTGCTTTTTCAGGGAGAACATTCCGGAGTTTCTGTACAATTCAAATTAATCGTTTTATTTGTTTGCGTGAAATATTAGCAAATGATCGTTTCATCCACCTTCCCCTGCGCTGCACTGCAGGACGCTCTGAAAAAAATTGGTCTTTTTTTTGCGTTTAATGCATTAGGATTTGAATACTTCAAATCCGCTGGAAAAAATTTCCCTCCCAAATGTCAGGACAGTACAAATCCCCCCAAATGTCAGGACAGTACAAATCCCCCCAAATGTCAGGACAGTACAAATACACCCCAAATGTCAGGACAGTACAAATCCCCCCAAATGTCAGGACAGTACAAATACACCCCAAATGTCAGGACAGTACAAATCCCCCCAAATGTCAGGACAGTACAAATCCCCCCAATGTCAGGACGGTACAAATCCCCCCAAATGTCAGGACAGTACAAATCCCCCCAAATGTCAGGCCGATACAAATCCCCCCCAAATGTCAGGATGGTACAAATCCCCTCAAATGTCAGGATGGTACAAATCCCCCCAAATGTCAGGATGGTACAAATCCCCCCAAATGTCAGGACAGTACAAATCCCCCCAAATGTCAGGACAGTACAAATACCCCCCAAATGTCAGGACAGTACAAATCCCCCCAAATGTCAGGCCGATACAAATCCCCCCCAAATGTCAGGATGGTACAAATCCCCTCAAATGTCAGGATGGTACAAATCCCCCCAAATGTCAGGATGGTACAAATCCCCCCAAATGTCAGGATGGTACAAATCCCCCCAAATGTCAGGATGGTACAAATCCCCTCAAATGTCAGGACAGTACAAATCCCCTCAAATGTCAGGATGGTACAAATCCCCCCAAATGTCAGGATGGTACAAATCCCCCCAAATGTCAGGACGGTACAAATCCCCCCAAATGGCCCTTTTGTAGAAAGTAAACAGTCCAAGGTATTTAGTAAGAGGCATGGTGATTTTTTTGAAGTTGTAACTTTTTTCACTTTTTTTTGGAAAATGAAGCAATTAAGTAATTTTTTTTTCATGAAGTTGTCTTTTTTAACAAGTTATGTCTCACACATGGCATCAGCAAACTTTTAATTACACCCCAAAACTCATTCTGCCATGCCTGCCACATGAGTGAGACTTTTTCACAGCCTAGCCACATAGAGGGGTCCAAAATCCAAGGAGCACCTTCGGGTTTTCTAAGGGCCTTAATTGATGCATCTAATTTCCTGACTACCCATCACATGTATGAAGGCCCTGGAGCACTTGGACAGCAGAAACTCCCCAAGGTATTTTCTAAGAGGCATGGGGAATCTTTTGAAGACAATTTTTGCAACGAGTTTTTGGAAAATGTGGACTGAAAATGAAGTTGTCACTGTACTGAGCTATTTCCCACATACAGCATACTTAGAGCCACGCCCAAAACACATTCTGCTCCTCCCCCTGGGTATAGCCATACCATGTGAGACTGTCTGGACTGATTATATACCGGACGTTGTATCCCGTGTGTCCCCCAGACTTCAGTTGTGGAGGAGATGGGGGGAGGTAATCACACCTGTAAGTTCGGAGGGCGGGGGGGGGGGGGGTAAGAGCATACAGGCTGGGTGAACTGTACACAATAAAAGGGAGAGTAACAATCACTTGTGCTGACATGATAGGTTTGTGCAAGGGGGGGGGGAGTGAGATATTTGTGCTAAAGTGGGGTGGGGGGAATTTGGGTAAGGTGGGGGTATTTCATGCTGAGATTGGTAATTTGGAGGGGTTTCAGTTAGAGGAGGGATTTGGGGGATTGTGTTAGGAGGGGGGATTGGGAGGGTTGTGATTTACAGGAGGATTGGGTGGGGGGGTTGTGCTAAGAGGGAGGATTGGTGGAGGAATTTGTGCTAGGAGGGGAGATTGGGGGGTGCTAAGAGGGGAAATGGAGGGGATTTGTGCTAGGAGTGGGGACTGGGGAGGTTGTGCTAGGAGGGAGGATTGGGGGGATTTGTGTTAGAAGGGGGGATGGGGGGTTGTGCTAGGAGGGAGGATTGGGGGGGAGATTTGTGCTAGAAGGAGGGATGGGGGGGTTGTGCTAGGAGGGAGGATTGGGGGGATTTGTGTTAGAAGGGAGGATGGGGGGTTGTGCTAGGAGGGAGGATTGGTGGAGGAATTTTTGCTAGGAGGGGGGATTGGGGGGTGCTGACAGGAGGGAGGGGTGATTTGTGCTAGCACGGGGGATTGGAGGGTGCTAAGAGTGGGAACGGAGGGGATTTGTGCTAGGAGAGGGGATTGGGGAGGTTGTGCTAGGAAGGAGGATTGGGGGGGAGATTTGTGCTAGGAGGGGCTTGGGGGGGTTGTGCTAGGAGGGAGGATTGGGGGGGAATTTGTGCTAGAAGGGGGGATGGGTGGTTGTACTAGGAGGGAGGATTGGTGGAGGAATTTTTGCTCTAGGAGGGGGGATTGGGGGGGAGGGGTTGTGCTAGGAGGGAGGATTTGTGGAGGAATTTTTGCTAGGAGGGGGGATTGGGGGGGCTGCTGAGAGGGGGAGGGGGGTTTTGTGCTAGGAGGGAGATTGGGGGGTGCTAAGAGGGGGAACGGAGGGGATTTGTGCTAGGAGAGGGGATTGGGGGGGGGGATTTGTGCTGGGAGGGTAATTTGGGTTGGTAAGAAGGATTGTGCTGGGAGGGTTACTTGGAGGGGGCTGTGGTAGGAGGTGGGATTTATGCTAGGAGGGGGGATTTAGGGAGAGGATTTGGGCCAGGGTGGAAAATTAGGGGGGAAGAGGATGTGTGCTGGGGGGGGGGGGGGGGTGACATAGGACTACAGGTGACATTGTACCTGGTGTGGCGGTGATTCCATATTTATATACATTTATTAGTATTCAGTTTATTCCTCCACCTTTAGAGGTAATGCTCTTTTAACCTTTTCCTTCCCATTTGAACAATGGCGGAGTTCAGCGTCACGTGAACATTTTTGCGCTCTGAGCTCGGCGTCACGTGAACATTTTTGCGCTCTGAGCTCGGCGTCACAGGAACATTTTTGCGCTCTGAGCTTGCCGTCACAGGAACATTTTTGCGCTCTGAGTTCAGCGTCACAGGAACATTTTTGCGCTCTGAGTTCAGCGTCACATGAACATTTTTGCGCTCTGAGCTCGGCGTCACGTGAACATTTTTGCGCTCTGAGCTCGGCATCACGTGAACATTTTTGCGCTCTGAGTTCAGCGTCACATGAACATTTTTGCGCTCTGAGCTCGCCGTCACAGGAACATTTTTGCGCTCTGAGCTCAGCATCACAGGAACATTTTTACGCTCTGAGTTCATCGTCACGTGAACATTTTTGCGCTCTGAGCTCGTCGTCACAGGAACATTTTTGCGCTCTGAGTTCAGCGTCACAGGAACATTTTTGCGCTCTGAGTTCAGCGTCACAGGAACATTTTTGCGCTCTGAGTTCAGCGTCACAGGAACATTTTTGCGCTCTGAGTTCAGTTTTTATCGGAGAGTTTCGCGGTTTGCATCCACTTTGCGCGTCTCTCTGTAGCCGGAGATGAAATCGGTGACGCAGATCCGGCCGGGACAGGTGCGCTTTACCTTCCTCCGCCGCGGCGTCTGGAAATGAAGTTTTCTTGGCAGTCCAGCCGCTCAGCGGTCGCCGACTTGTTTGGAGACTCTTTATGTTCCGTGCGGGGGAGGGGAATTGGCCTCGGTTTTCTCCTGGCTTCACCCGCGAGCGCGCGGAGGAACGGTCTGCAGCCAATTAGGGTCCATGTGCTGTTCATGCTGCATCCTGCGGTTTGTTTGGGGGGAGGATGTGTTTGGATGAGGGGGTGATGATAACGGGGGGGGGGGGAGGTGAAACGGGGATTGGGGGAGGGGACCGTTCCAATAAATATCGTCCTGGACCCAGATATCTCCACAACTCCGCACCAGAACCTCCGAGAACAGCGACCGCGGTGAGTATGCTGGACGCACGCCCAGATCCACATCACGCCGCTCGCTACTGAAATGATTTATTCTTTATTATTATATATTTCAGCAAATCGAAATATATTACAATTTATTGTATGTCCGCCATGGGGGGGGGGGGGCAACTTCTGTCCTGAAATGACCAGATTCTGCTCCCCTCTTAGTGACTGCGCCTTACTGTCCCTCTTCTCCCCTGACTAGCCTACACCCTGATAAACCGACGGCTCCTACTGCCTGCTCATAGCCTTGTTCAGCATAGATGCTGATTGCAATATCCGACGTCAAGGGGGAGATCTTGTAAAACTGGAGCACTCAGGATCTGGTGCAGCTGTGCGTGGGAGCCAATCAGCTTCTGACTTCAGATTGCTCCATTAAGCTTTGCCAATAAAAACCTGGAAGCCGATCGGTTTCTATGCGGAGCTGCTCCGGATTCCGGAGTCTCCGGTTTTAGTAAATATCTCCCAAAAAGAGCCGATAGAAGGAGAAGGTTCAAGCTGTGCATGGAAGAGCGCGACGGAAATACGGCAACCACTGCGAGCAAAATGTGAGGATCAGATACAAAACTGCCTTCCCAGAAACTTTATAATAATTGATTTACATTTATATGACATTTATTTTATGCGTTTATATTTTTAGCAAATTTCGATTAATTTATATTACATACACTGTATATACAGGTACATTTATATCACATTTATAGCACATTTATATATATTTATATATATTTATATCACATTTATAGTATATTTATATCACACTTATAGCACATTTATATATTTAAATCACATTTATATGCATTTATAGTACATTTATATATATTTATTTCACATTTATAGCACATTTATATATATTTATATCACATTTATAGCACATTTATATATATTTATATCACATTTATAGCACATTTATATATATTTATATCACATTTATAGCACATTTATATATATTTATATACATTTATATCACATTTATAGCACATTTATATATATTTATATCACATTTATAGCACATTTATATATATTTATATACATTTATATCACATTTATAGTACATTTATATATATTTATATCACATTTATAGTACATTTATATATATTTATATACATTTATAGTATATTTATATCACATTTATAGCACATTTATATATTTAAATCACATTTATATGCATTTATAGTACATTTATATATATTTATATTACATTTGTATATTTATACCACATTTATAGTACATTTATATATATTTATATCACATTTATAGCACATTTATATATATTTATATCACATTTATAGCACATTTATATATATTTATATACATTTATAGCACATTTATATATATTTATAGCACATTTATAGCACATTTATATCACATTTATAGTACATTTATATATATTTATATACATTTATAGCACATTTATATATTTAAATCACATTTATAGCACATTTATATATTTATATGCATTTATAGTACATTTATATATATTTATATTACATTTGTATATTTATATCACACTTATAGTACATTTATATATATTTCTATACATTTCTATCACATTTATATATTTCTATCACATTTATATTACATACGCTGTATACACAGGTATATTTATAGTACATTTCTATTTATTTTAAATGTTAAATATCACAATTATAGTATATTTATATATTTATATCGCATTTATAGTACATTTTTATATATATACATTTATATCACATTTAAAGTAAATTTATATCACATTTATATATATATTGATATACATTTTATAGCACATTTATATTTCCATATATTTATATACATTTAGGTTACATTTGTATTTTATATTAGAGCTGACTGCGCTTTACTGTTCCACTTCCAAGACTAACCTACACTCTGGTAAACTGATGGCTCCTACTGCCTGCTTCTATCCCAGTACTTGTTCAGCATAGATGCTGATTGCAATATCTGACATAAAGAGAGCCAGTAGAGGGAGAAGGTACAAGCTGTGCATGGAACAGAGTGATGGAAATACGGGACGGCAATGACTGGGAGCAAAATGTGAGGATCAGATACAAAACTGCCTTCCCAGAAACTTTATAATAATTTATACACAGTTCTATTTATAGTACATTTATGTTACATTTCTATACATTTTTATATATATTACAGCTGAGGGCGCTTTGCTGTCCCACTTCTCCCCCCTGACTATCCTAACCCCTGATAAACTGATGGCTCCTACTGCCTGCCTATATCCCAGTACTTGTTCATCACAGATGCTGATTGCAATGTGTAACATAAAGGGATTGATTTACTAAAGGTAACTATACTGGGCGCTGTGAATGCAGTTGCTTTAGATGGGGAACTCAGTAGAAGAAGGAACCAGGAACACTGGTGGGGGACCCCAGGTGGTGGGAGGGACACTGTGCTGCACTGTGTGTGTCAATGCACCCACAGAGCGCTGCTTAGGATCAAGCCTGGACGATTGCCCCCATAGCAAGTGGCTATGGGGCACTCAGTAGGGGAAGGAGCCAGGAACACTGGTGGGGGACCCCAGGTGGTGGGAAGGAGGAACACTGGTGGGGGACCCCAGGTGGTGGGAGGGAGGAACGCTGGTGGGGGACGCCAGGTGGTGGGAGGGAGGAATGCTGGTGGGGGACCCCAGGAGGCTGGTGGGAGGCACACTGTGCTGCACTATGTGTGTCAATGCACCCACAGAGCGGTGCTTAGGATCAAGCCTGGACGAGTGCCCCCATAGCAAGTGGCTATGGGGCACTCAGTCGGGGAAGGAGCCAGGAACACTGGTGGGAGACCCCAGGTGGTGGGAAGGAGGAACACTGATGGGGGCCCCCAGGTGGTGGGAAGGAGGAACACTGGTGGGAGACCCCAGGTGGTGGGAAGGAGGAACACTGGTGGGGGCCCCAGGTGGTGGGAAGGAGGAACACTGGTGGGGGACCCCAGAAGAGGAATAGCAGGTGTGCTCTGTGGAAAACCACAAGGTAGGGCACAAGTTCAGATTGTGGGGAGAAGACTGGATTTGGTCTTTAGGAACTCTGTTCAGCAGCATGCTTCTGTACATTTGAATGCCTGAGCCGCGATGACGTCACTCCCGCGCATGTGCCACAACTGTGACACAGCGCCGATAGAGTGACGTCACGCTCAGTGCGCCCTCAATCCACGTCCCTGGCTTCAGAAGGAGGCACATTGAGGAGATACTCATCGTACCTACAGCTCTATTATACACTTACCTGTAGCAGCGAGTGACCAAGCGGCGCCCACTACCATGTTACCCGGTGACATAATGCACCCTAACCTGAGCGCTTGGAACAGTAGGAAAGAAGGAGCACCTGACACCCGAAAGAATGCACTTTTGATGGTAGATTAGGATTAGGAGGCATTTATTGAGAGGAACGACAAGCACATCAAACAAACGCGTTTTGGGAGAAAAGACGCTCCCTTCTTCAGGGCTGTTGCTGCACGCCGCTGTCATTCCAGGAGCAGCTTTTCCTCCTAAACCCGGCGTGGGAATTTTTCCCATTTAACAACGTGCGGCGACAGCCCTGAAGAAGGGAGCGTCTTTCCTCCCGAAACGCGTTGGCTTGTCGTTACTCTCAATACACGTCTCTTAATCTACCATCAAAAGTGCGTCCTTTTGGATGCCGGGCGCTCCTTCTTTTCTATTATTATTTTAAGTCTGGAAACAACCTCAAGGCCGTCCCAGAAAGGCAGCAGTCCAATCCTGAAGAGGGCTGACCAACAATATCCACCATTGGGTGCAGCTGACTGGAGGGCCTTCTCACTACCCACCAACACAACCACCCACCTACGCAACCACCCACCCACCTACGCACCCACCCACCTACGCACCCACCCACCTACGCAACCACCCACCTATGCATCCACCCACCCACCTACGCAACCACCCACCCACCTACGCAACCACCCACCCACCTACGCAACCACCCACCTATGCATCCACCCACCCACCAACACAACCACCCACCCACCTACGCAACCACCCACCCACCAACACAACCACCCACCTACGCAACCACCCCCCCACGCAACCACCCACCTAACCACCCACCCACCTACGCAATCACCCCCTCACGCAACCACCCACCCACCTAACCACCCACCCACCTACGCAACCACCCCCCCATGGAACCACCCCCCCACGCAATCACCCACCCACGCAACCACCCCCCCCATGCAATCACCACCCAAGCAATCATCCACCTACGACCAGTGACTGATCCAGTCCATCCAGCGCGGTCTCCGATACTCACCTGCGTTCATCACCGATCCTAAACAAAAGGCGCAGATGTGTTTGATGAAACCTCAATTCCGACCCATTGCTGAACTCAAACCTTTCCCCTTTTGTTCAGCCGCCCACCTTCCCCACCCCCCGCCTCTTGTCCCCCCCGGCGCTCCTTTTCTGGGCAGCATCCATACATGCGTCCCGTCAGAACCGCCCAGCCCAGATGTCGGGTCTAACAGAGAGTTTGCTGTGTTTGATTCTAGACGTGATCAGCACCTCCTCGGGTGGAAGACTTCCTTTCCTGTGGGAACCGGGCAGAGAGCAGAATGAAGACCCTGGGCGTCCTCCTCTTCCTGGCGCTGGCCGCTGCGGTCACCATCGCTTACGGTACGCAAAACGCAAAACGGTCGCTGATGTTCCCTAATGACAGAGTACACGGGGGGGGGGGGCTGGGGAGTACATGGGGGGGGGGGCTGGGATAGATGGGGCTCCTCCAAATGATAGGCTGCACGTGGGAAAGGAACAATGTGACAGTATAGTCAATGCAAGGGCGGGGGGGGGGAGGAGGGGACTAACATTGCAAATAAAGAACGCCAAAACCTTCAAAACGCAGGAAGAGTTTGCATTTTTGTCTGAGTTTGTCCTGAAAGGACTCTCGGCTAGGATTGGCCGAACCTCCAAAGCTGATGGTCGCCAACAGCGCCAGTGTTAAAAAACGACAAAGTTTTCCAACAAAAAGAAAGAAACGTATAAAGAAAGAAGACGCAGCGAGTTGCATCCGGGTTCCTAAATCCACGTCTTATGCCGGCCATACACGGGTAAAAATTCGAAATTCGGACCTAAGAATAATCGGCCGATTTTTGCTCTGTTAGTGGGGTCAATGGCACCGGCCAATTTTCGTGGCTCCTCCCGTTTTCAGTGATCGGGCATGATGGAAAATTCGGGAAAAACAACCGATTTTTGACTCAAATCAAATCGTACGATCGTTTTTCCGAAAAGAATATGCGCCATGAGCCGTGACCTGGAAGGAACAGAAGTTTCACATGTTATATGGAGTGAACTATATGACTCGGTCGGCCGATTTTTGAAATCATTAATGGCGCCATTGGATTACCGAGCGAACGTTTTCGATTTTCGGACGAAAAATTGTTTGGAATTCGAATCATGTATGGCCTGCATTAGGAGGATTCCGGGATTACTTACATGGGGAGATCCATAGATCTGGAGATCTGGAGATCAAGGAGAGCAACCAAAATTCCTGGGTGCCGGTCCGACTTGATGCACTCCAGAAAATTGCTGCTTTCACAACGATCGACAGCAAAAGTACAGCAAAAAGTCATACGTGTTTTCACCGTGTTTTTACCGCGCTTTTTGAGCTTTTTTTAAAGGACACGTGACTTAAAACCTGCAACAAAAATGCTTCTTGGAGGCGTTTTTGAGGCATTTTTTTTAGGTGTTTTCCATTTTATTTATGGTTTTTTTAAATTCATTTAAATTCATGATATTAATTAAAAGTCAAATATTTACAGGTAAACGTATGAGTTTTCATTAATTCTTTCATCCGGGTTTCATCCATTCTTTCATCCGTTTTTCATTCATTTACTTAAAAATGCTCCTGAGAGCGACCCATTCTTTCACCAATGTTTGTAAAAGCAGTCTGCATGCCTAGGGGATGATTGTATACACCTGTGTCCATGCAGGGGATTGGAACACCTGAATCACATGATATGGAGGGGATTGGAGCACCTGAATCACATGATATGGAGGGGATTGAAACACCTGAATCACATGATATGGAGGGGATTGGAACACCTGAATCACATGATATGGAGGGGATTGGAACACCTGAATCACATGATTGGGAAGGGATTGGAACACCTGAATCACGATATGGAGGGGATTGGAACACCTGAATCACATGATTGGGAAGGGATTGGAACACCTGAATCACATGATATGGAGGGGATTGGAACACCTGAATCACAATATGGAGGGGATTTGAACACCTGAATCACATGATTGGGAGGGGATTGGAACACCTGAATCACATGATTGGGAGGGGATTGGAACACCTGAATCACATGATATGGAGACGATTGGAACACCTGAATCACATGATATGGAGACGATTGGAACACTTGAATCACATGATATGGAGAGGATTGGAACACCTGAATCACATGATTGGAGGGGACTGGAACACCTGAATCACATGATAGGGAGGGGATTGGAACACCTGAATCACATGATTGGAGGGGACTGGAACACCTGAATCACATGATATGGAGGGGATTGGAACACCTGAATCACATGATATGGAGGGATTGGAACACCTAAATCACATGATATGGAGGGGATTGGGACACCTGAATCACATGATATGGAGGGGATTGGAACACCTGAATCACATGATTGGGAGGGGATTGGAACATCTGAATCATATGATTGGGAGGGGATTGGAGCACCTGAATCACATGATTGGGAGGGGATTGGAACACCTGAATCACATGATTGGGAGGGGATTGGAACACCTAAATCACATGATATGGAGGGGATTGGGACACCTGAATCACATGATATGGAGGGGATTGGAATACCTGAATCATATGATTGGGAGGGGATTGGAGCACCTGAATCACATGATTGTGAGGGGATTGGAGCACCTGAATCACATGATTGTGAGGGCGGGGCCAATACTTGGGGCAATATAGTGTAGGTGACCATATAGACTGGCCTAGAAGATAGCGCCCGTCGCTCCCAACCCCCGACACAAATGTTCTGTATATAGAGGGACGTATGATAACAGATGAGAGCAAAGTCTAGAATTGTTTTATGGTTTTCCCTACAAGTCACGTTATGAATGCCGACCATTTTATTGGTTTCAGATTCCCATGAGAGTCACGAGTCGTATGAGAGATACGGTAAGATCATTTGTTTTTCTTCAATCTTACGTAACGCCGAAGCCGCCCCCATGCCTGAGCCGAGCATTTTACCGCTCTCTGCTACCCAGATGTGACATTTTGGACGGGATTGCTGCTTGGAGGGAGAGACATCTGAGAAGATAGAAGGGAAAAAAAACACAAATTTTATAAAGTGTCGTCCAATCAGAACAGTTTTTGGTGAATGTTAGGAAAAAAATGTTTAGTCGTTAAATTCTCCTGGACAACGTTGGTGAGATCGCTGGCCTGAGATCCCACATTTCCTCTAACTGCCAGATGGGCGGAGCCAGGAATCATGGCAGACAGTTGTCGCCACAAAGGCCTTGAGAAGTCTATGGGCTCATGTACACGACGGCTCCTAAACGGGCGTTCCACGCGGGCGTTACGTGTTTTTGCTTCAATTCAGTCACATTTTTTCAAAGAAAAAACAGATGAGTTTCCATCTGTTTTTTCTTCCTTTATCAGTTTTTCATCCGTTTACATTGGTTTGCATCCGTTTTTCATCCATTTAGATCCGTTTTCATCCAACTACATCCGTTTTTTTGTCCGTTTACATCCATTTCTCCTCCATTCCGTTTTTTTTTTCTTCAGTTCAGTCACATTTTTTCAAAGAAAAAACGGATGAGTTTACATCTGTTTTTTCATCCGTTTTTTTCTTTTTTATCAGTTTTTCATCCATTTAGATCTGTTTACATCCGTTATTCATCCGCCTACATCCGTTTTTGGTCCGTTTACATCTGTTGACATCCATTTTTCATCCGTTCTGTTTTTTTTTCTTCATTTCAGTCACGTTTTTTCAAAGAAAAAACGGATGAGTTTACATCTGTTTTTTCATCCGTTTTTTTCTTTTTTATCAGTTTTTCATCCATTTAGATCTGTTTACATCCGTTATTCATCCGCCTACATCCGTTTTTGGTCCGTTTACATCTGTTGACATCCATTTTTCATCCGTTCTGTTTTTTTTTCTTCATTTCAGTCACGTTTTTTCAAAGAAAAAAACAGATGAGTTTACATCTGTTTTTTTCTTCCTTTTTTATTATCAGTTTTTCATCTGTTTACATCCATTTGTCATCTATCTACATCCGTTTTTGGTCCGATTACATCCGCTGACATCTGTTGACATCCGTTTTTCGTCCATTCTGTTTTTTTTCTTCAGTTCAGTCACATTTTTCAAAGAAAAAACGGATGAGTTTACATCCTTTTTTATCAGTTTTTCGTCCGCTTACATTGGTTTACATCCGTTTAGATCCGTCTACATCCGTTTTGGTCCGTTTACATCCGTTCCGGGTTTTTTTGCAGAAGAAAAATAGGGTTTTCTTCCGTTCAAAAAAAACAGATGTTAACGGATGCGGACATTAATGGATGTACATCCACATCACGTTTACGTCCGTAAGTCCATAGAAATACACGGGGGTCCTTTTTTCTTCTGTAAACGGACATACGGAACGCCCGCGGGAAAGAGGCCTAAACATGAGTTTAGGAGCTTTTGGCGTTTTTTTGACAAAGGCCCCGAACTCCACAGAGTCCCATGTACAGTACACACAAGCTTTTAGCAGAGTTTAGGAGCTGCCGCGTTTAGTTGACATCAAACCTCCCTCTTCTGAACATGGAAGGAACGTTTTGACTGCAGCAAAACGCGGCAACCGCAGTACCACGTTTTTGCGTTTTCCCGCGGCCGGCGGTCAGGGTAGGCTCGTGTACATGAAGCCTAACACTAAATATACTCACTGGTCTCAAAATATCACCCAAACCGTCCTCTTCTCTCCTCCCGTAATCTCCTGCTCTCTAGTTCCCTCCTCACCTCCTCCAGGACTTCTCCTGAGTCTCTCCCGTCCTCTGGAACTCTCTACCTCAATCTTTCCGGCTATCTCCTACTTTGGCCACCTTTAGGGGATCCCTGAAAACTCATCTCTTTAGGGAAGCCTATCCTACCTCCACCTAACAACTGCACCTTGAATTCTTCCATCAGCTCCTCCCCCACAGTTATCACCTTTTGTACCACCGGGCCCTCCCTATTAGAGTGTAAGCTCCCAGGATCAGCCCCTCCCTATTAGAGTGTAAGCTCCCAGGATCAGCCCCTCCCTATTAGAGTGTAAGCTCCCAGGATCGGCCCCTCCCTATTAGAGTGTAAGCTCCCAGGATCAGCCCCTCCCTATTAGAGTGTAAGCTCCCAGGATCAGCCCCTCCCTATTAGAGTGTAAGCTCCCAGGATCAGCCCCTCCCTATTAGAGTGTAAGCTCCCAGGATCAGCCCCTCCCTATTAGAGTGTAAGCTCCCAGGATCAGGGCCCTCCTCACCCTCTTGTATTGAATCGCACTGTTGCTGTACTGTCTCCCTTTACATTGTAAAGTGCTGAGCAAACTGTTGGCGCCATAGATCCTGTATAGATTTCCAACAAGCCCCTTCATGAGGCGTTGATCATTAGATTGACTTCTCACAAATGGCCACAGATGGTTCGAAATTCGTCCAATCCAGCCAACGTTTTCATCTATGAAAAGGGGACAGGAGCAACTGATCAGCAATGTGATTGTCCACAAATTGGGCTCCTGGCAGGGGAGGAGCTGATAGGCAACAATGGGAGAAGGAAAGACGACATTATCTGCACAACTATTCAGCATTTCTTTGGATACGCATTTCTCCACTGATGTCAGAGAGCTAGTCTCTCCCCCCCCCCATCCCCCAGTTTTTGCTTGCCACCCCCCACCCCCACAGCATCCCCTCACTCTGCTGCCGCCACCAATCTGCCCCCCCTGCCGAGGTAACATGGCCGAGTGCCAGAAAGTCTGCTCCCCTGCTGTGTCTGCATGTGGATTTGCCACCCCCCTCGATAGCCCCCCCCCCTCGATAGCCCCCCCCCCCTCGATAGCTTGGACAATCCTATATATCCGATGCTAATTTTTCTCCAAAATGAACATTTTTTTTTTTTTTTTTACTGTCCGCAGATCCCTTTGTGAACTCCAGAACTGCCAACACCTTCATGCGCACCCAGCAAAGACCCTCCAGAATGAATGAAAGGTAAGAAGCAAGTCACAGTTTTTTGTGAATGGGTAGCAGTACCATGTACCCCATCATTCACATTGGGGGGGGGGTTGGGATCTAGGGGCCCCTTGTTAAAGCCTCCGGCCCACAACCACAGCCCAGGATTGTGGGGAAGAGGCCCTTGTCCCCATCAACGTAAGGATAAGGTGCTTTGGGGGGAGCCCCCCTGCCCCAAATCACCCCCCCATGTTGAGGGCATGTGGCTCGCTTGTGCCCTTGTTATAGGGGGCTTCCAGATTCCGATAAGCCCCCCGCCCACAGACCCCCACAACCACAGCCCAGGGTTGTGGGGAAGAGGCCCTTCTCACCATCAACATGGGGACAAGGTGCTTTGGGGGGGGAGCCCCCCTGCCCCAAATCACCCCCCCCATGTTGAGGGTATGTGGCTCGCTCGTCCCCCCCCCCCCTTTTCCTGACTTGCCGGGCTGCATGCTCGGATAAGGGTTTGGTATGGATCTTGGGGGGTGGACCCCCACACCATTTTTAAAAATTTTTTTGCATGGGGGTTCCCCTCAAAATCCATACCAGACCCGCAGGGCTTGGAACGGATGGGAGGCATGGCATGAATGAATGTCTCACTACTAACATACTGCGTGACTTCATCATAGAACCTCCGCCGGATTGTAGTCACTGAGCGGGATCTCACCACATACTCAGATGCTGGAAGATACCGCTCAGTTGTTCGTGTTCAAAGTTCCCGATCGAACATTCTGTAGGTTTGGATGTTCGACGCGAACCGAACATGGAGGGGGGGGGGGGGTTGTTCGGCCCATCACTAGTCATCATCAGTGCACTATATGGAGGCCATGGCTTCTCTCCATAATGAATGGGAACAGTTGAGGCATGTGAGGAGCAGGGGTGGACTGACCCGAGGGCCCGGGGTCAGTAGGGGGCCCCATGAGATGCCCCTGGTACCTTTTTCATAGGCTTTTTTGAGTTTGGGCAAGGACACAAGGGCCCTATGATCCCCTATTGCCCGGGGGCCCCATGAGTTGTCAGTCCGCCCCTGGTGAGGAGTGACCGAAAATAACCAACAAATCGTCCCCGTGAACGAATTTCCTTTATTTCAGAATCCGCGAGCGCAACAAGAGCCCCCAGGAACGCCAGCGCGAGGTCTGCGAGGACTACAAACCCTGCGACCGCTACGCCCTGCGACACGGCTACACCGCCGCCTACAGGAGATACTTCGGGCAGCGCGCCGGGAGGAAGTAAGACGATCGGATGAGATCAGCAACCCCCACACATGAAGATCTCGGAGTCCACAGATTAGAGCGGCTGACATCAGGACGACTTACCATCCAACTTCTGGTCCCATCATGGGGGGGGGGGGGGGGGGCAACAAAACCAAATACATATGTAAAAGAGCTGACACTCCATCCAGATCTCCGTGTCACAGAATCCGTATTGTCCAGAGACAATGTATCAATGTCACTGCTTCGGCCTTTTGTTACTTTGTAACCATTTTGGGGTGAAGTCGGTTTATAGGAAGCGATTGGATGGGATTCCTGGGCGGGGCTTGATTTCCAATAGATCAATGAATGGTATCGAAGTCACTTCTATATAGACGAACCTATAACCATCGCCTTGGGCCCCCGAGGGCCCGCTGTTATCTGTTTCTGTATTTTATTATCTGTTGTCTGTTCAGCACTTTATACGTTTTATTGGATCCGGAATGGCGGCTGCGGCGAGTCCCGGGAAGGCGCCCGGCGATAACGCAGAGATCGTGCGTTCTCGTATTTCACTATCGTCTGTGTCTTGCTTTTGTCACATGACCTTTTTTTTTCCACAAATAAAATGCTGCTTTTATAACGGATATGCGCTCTCTGTGGTGTGATGTCATCAGAAGTCCTCGCGCTCGCCGGGCGCTTTATGGCTGGAAAAAGAAAAAACACAACTAGGGGGTTTAGCTGTAAAACGCAGCAAAATGCAGTAAAACGTGGCAAACCAGCGTTTTTGGGCTTTTTTCAGCAACAATTGTATTAATTTTTTGTGTAAAAGAAAAAAAAAAAAACGCTAATTCCTCACGCAAGCCGGGTGTTTTTTGGCTTGGAAATGAAAAAACAGAACTAGAAGTCGTTTTTTTTTAGCTGTAAAACGCAGCAAAATGCAATAAAACGCGGCAAACCGGCATTTTTGTCTTTTTTTTTTAGCAAAAATTGTATTAATTTTTTGTGTAAAAAAAAAAACGCTAATTCCTCACGCAAGCCGAGTGTTTTTTGGCTTGGAAATGAAAAAATAGAACTAACGGGTTTCTATAGGTGTTTTTTATTTCACTGGAAAAACGCTCTAATGCTGAAAAATGCGGTAAACCGGAGTTTTGGGGCTTTTTTTGAGCAAAAATGTTATTTTTTGGCGTAAAAAAATACTAATTCCTCACACAAGCCGGGTGTTTTTTGGCTTGAAAAAAAAAAAAAAAAAAACAGAACTAGGGGGTTCTAGAGGTTGTTTTTTTTTAGCTGTAAAACACAGCAAAATGCAGTAAAACGCGGCAAACTGCCATTTTTGTCTTTTATTTTTTTTTTTTTAGCAAAAATTGTATTTATAATGTGTAAAAAAAAAAAAAAAAAAAAAAACGCTAATTCCTCACGCAAGCCGGGTGTTTTTTGGCTTGGAAATGAAAAAACAGAACTAATGGGTTTTCTATAGGTGTTTTTTATTTCACTGGAAAAACGCTCTAATGCTGAAAAATGCGGTAAACCAGAGTTTTGGGGCTTTTTTTGAGCAAAATGTTATTTTTTGGCGTAAAAAAAATACTAATTCCTCACACAAGCCGGGTGTTTTTTGGCTTGGAAAAAAAAAAAAAAAAAACAGAACTAGGGGGTTTCTAGAGGTTGTTTTTTTTTTAGCTGTAAAACACAGCAAAATGCAGTAAAACGCGGCAAACTGCCATTTTTGTCTTTTTTTTTTTTTTTTTTTTTTTTTTTAGCAAAAATTGTATTTATAATGTGTAAAAAAAAAAAAAAAAAAAAAACGCTAATTCCTCCAGGTGTTTTTGGCTTGGAAATGAAAAAACAGAACTAATGGGTTTCTATAGGTGTTTTTTATTTCACTGGAAAAAACGCTCTAATGCTGAAAAATGCGGTAAACCGGAGTTTTGGGGCTTTTTTTGAGCAAAAACTGCCATTTTGTCTTTTTTTTTTTAGCAAAAATTGTATTTATAATGTGTAAAAAAAAAAAAAACGCTAATTCCTCACGCAAGCCGGGTGTTTTTTGGCTTGGAAATGAAAAAACAGAACTAATGGGTTTCTATAGGTGTTTTTTATTTCACTGGAAAAACGCTCTAATGCTGAAAAATGCGGTAAAACGCAGCAAACTGGCGTTTTTGGACTTTTTTGGTTAGCAAAAATGCGTCGTACAGACCTGACAGCGGGGGTGGGGGTTAAACACAATCTGGTGGCTGCAAGCCGCCAGGGAAGTAGTTGGGCAGCCGCGCCGCCGCCCGATTGCTCCTGCCACACCCCCAGTATCAGCGCGATCTGCATTGCAATACACTAAGTGGAGCCCAGAAGAGACATTGGGGGGTCTTTTGGACCCCAGATGTCTTATTAAAGAGAACCTGTCACCAGAAAAAATCATCACTTGAAAAAAAAAAGAATATGGAAAGTATTGCAATTCTGTTCATGTCGTGCGACTTTGATGCGACTTTACACTCTCTGGCACTTGAGTCGCATCAAAGTAGCGCAGGAACCTTTAGCCCGGGTTCACATACGTGTGGTATATCGCATGTGATTCGCACTGGGACCGCACCGTATTCCTGCATCACATGTGATTTGTGTGCGGTGCGATTGGATGAGTACATTATACATGACTCTAATCGCACCGCACCAAAACACGCAGGACCCTTTTTTTTGGGTCCACACTAGAATCGGATCGCACGGGTATTCACACCTATGTGATCGATTCTGCACATCGCACAGCGTTTGGCGGACCGCGTTTGGAGCGTTGCTAACTTAACATTCACACCCGCAGCGGTTCGCAGGAACGAGGTGCGATTCTGATGCGGTGCGGAATTCACACAGAAAATGCTCCGAATCAGTATTGTCACCGTATCAGTGTGCGTCCAAAGTCGCATGTTACGGGTAACATTTAACCCCAACTATCACCCTAAACCCGAACATGTGACTTTGGACGCAGTAAAACGTTCCTGCTCTACTTCGATGCGACTTGAGTGCCAGAGAGTCTAAAGTCACTTGAAAGTTGCACTACATGGACAGAACTGTCACACATTCCTAATAGCCCCTCCCCCCCCCCATAAAAAAACCGCAGAACACATAAAAAAACGCAACACTCGGTTCTGGGTCTGAAAACTAGACCCATAGGAAGCCATGTTAGATGGACTGTCGTGGGTTTTCTGGAAAACGCAATAAAAACAAACGCATCAGTGTGAGCCGAGGATGAGCATGATTGTACAGAAAAGTTCCGAAGGATCGGCGGAGGGGGGGGGGGGCGACATTGTCTCTATAGAGGGGCGGGTCCCCGCCCTGGAGGCTGGAAAAACACGTGAGAAAGACTCCAGGGCTCCACCTGCTGGATGAAAATGAGAAAACAGAATTTGAATATTCAATGCGTCACGTTTAATGAATGGAAAAAAAAAAAAAGCAGAAATATTTTAAAAATGTTTATTTTCGGACACTGACCATAATTAATGCGAGACTTGTAAACCTGCCGCACATTCCTCGCCGAGGGACCCGCCTTCTCGTGTTAATGATCCCCATCCGGCCGTCAGTACATTCCTCTGGAAGAAGAAGAGAAGGATGAGGATGTGCAGCCAGCAGGATACTCTGTGCCCTCGGCAAGGCCGGCTACTTGCACCCCCCCCAAATAAAACATCACTTGTAGTTCTACTTCACCCCTCCCCCTTCCCCTCAAATACTCCTCCCCAGCACAAATCCTCTCCCCAAATCCCCTCTCCTAGTACAACCCCCCCAATCCCCTCTCCTAGCACAACCCCCCCCCAATCCCCTCTCCTAGCACCCCTATCCTAGCACAACCCCCCCATCCCCTCTCCTAGCACCCCCCCCCAATCCCCTCTCCTAGCACAATCCCCCCCCAATCCCCCTCCTAGCACAACCCCCCCAATCCCCTCTCCTAGCACCCCCCCAATCCCCTCCCCTAGCACAACCCCCCAATCCCCTCTCCTAGAACAACCCCCTCCATACCCTCTCCTAGCACCCTCCCCCAATCCCCTCTCTTAGCACAACCCCCCAATCCCCTCTCCTAGCACAACCCCCCCCAATCCCCTCCCCTAGCACCCTCCCCCAATCCCCTCTCTTAGCACAACCCCCTCCAGTTTACCATTCCCAGCACAAATCCTTCCTCTCCACCCAAATCGCCCCTCCTAGCACGACACCCCCCCCCAATTCCTCCTCCTAGCACAAACCCCCATCCTCAATACCCCCTCCTAACACAAATCCACCCAAATCGCCCCTCCTAGCACAACCCCCCCCCCCCGTTTCCTCCTCCTAGCACAGTTCCCCCCCCCAATATCCCCTTCTAACATAAATCCCCCCAAACTCCCTCCCAAACACCACCCCCCACACCCACCTCCCTCTCCTAGCACAACCCCCCCAATTCCCCCTCCTAGCACAATTCCCCCCCCCATACCCCCTCCTAACACAAATCCACCCAAACTCCCTCTCCTAGCACAACCCCCCCCCCCAATTCCCCCTCCTAGCACAATTCCCCCCCCACACCCCCTCCTAACACAAATCCGCCCAAACTTGCTCTCAAGCACCCCCCCCCCCCAATTTCCTCCTCCTAGCACAAGCCCCCCCCAATTCCCCCTTCTAGCACAAACCCCCGCCCCCAATACCCCCTCCTAACAAAAATACACCCAAACCCCCTCTCCTAGCACAACCCCCCCATCCCCTCTCCTAGCACAAATTCACCCCCCCCTACTGGCCTCCACTCCCACTAACCTATTCCCCCCCCCCCTACTGGCCTCCACTCCCACTAACCTACCCCCCCCCCTACTGGCCTCCACTCCCACTAACCTACCCCCCCCCCTACTGGCCTCCACTCCCACTAACCTACCCCCCCCCTACTGGCCTCCACTCCCACTAACCTACCCCCCCCCCTACTGGCCTCCACTCCCACTAACCTACCCCCCCCCCCCCACTGGCCTCCTCTCCCACTAACCTATTCCCTCTACTTACCCCCCCCCCAAACCAATTCCACCCCCACTAACCTATTGTTTGCGATGTGCAGATCCCGTCCATGTGCACCTTCCTGCCACTGCTGGTTGTTGGTCGGGTCGGTCGCCATTCTTTGTGTAGTTGGATCATTGGGAGGCGCTGGATGGCTTCATTGTCATCTATCTATAGCTGGGCGTCCCTCTACCTGTCCCTGGGGGGAGGGGGGCTCCTGTACCTGTCCCTGGGGGGAGGGGGGGGCTCCTCTACCTGTCCCTGGGGGGGCTCCTCTACCTGTCCCTGGGGGGAGGGGGGGCTCCTCTACCTGTCCCTGGGGGGAGGGGGGGGCTCCTCTACCTGTCCCTGGGGGGGCTCCTCTACCTGTCCCTGGGGGGAGTGGGGGCTCCTCTACCTGTCCCTGGGGGGAGGGGGGGCTCCTCTACCTGTCCCTGGGGGGGCTCCTCTACCTGTCCCTGGGGGGGCTCCTCTACCTGTCCCTGGGGGGAGGGGGGGCTCCTCTACCTGTCCCTGGTGGGGCTCCTCTACCTGTCCCTGGGGGGAGGGGAGGGCTCCTCTACCAGTCCCTGGGGGGAGGGGAGGGCTCTTCTACCTGTCCCTGGGGGGGCTCCTCTACCTGTCCCCAGGGGGAGGGGAGGGCTCCTCTACCTGTCCCTGGGGGGGGGCTCCTCTACCTGTCCCTGGGGGGAGCGGAGGGCTCCTCTACCAGTCCCTGGGGGGAGGAGGGGGGCTCCTCTACCTGTCCCTGGGGGGGCTCCTCTACCTGTCCCTGGGGGGAGGGGGGGGGGCTCCTCTACCTGTCCCTGGGGGGGCTCCTCTACCTGTCCCTGGGGGGAGGGGGGGCTCCTCTACCTGTCCCTGGGGGGGCTCCTCTACCTGTCCCTGGGGGGAGGGGAGGGCTCCTCTACCAGTCCCTGGGGGGAGGGGAGGGCTCCTCTACCTGTCCCTGGGGGGGCTCCTCTACCTGTCCACAGGGGGAGGGGAGGGCTCCTCTACCTGTCCCTAGGGGGAGCGGAGGGCTCCTCTACCTGTCCCTGGGGGGGCTCCTCTACCTGTCCCTGGGGGGAGCGGAGGGCTTCTCTACCTGTCCCTGGGGGGAGGGGGGGCTCCTCTACCTGTCCCTGGGGGGAGCGGAGGGCTCCTCTACCTGTCCCTGGGGGGGCTCCTCTACCTGTCCCTGGGGGGAGGGGGGGCTCCTCTACCTGTCCCTGGGGGGGCTCCTCTACCTGTCCCCAGGGGGAGGGAGGGCTCCTCTACCTGTCCCTGGGGGGAGCGGAGGGCTCCTCTACCTGTCCCTGGGGGGGGCTCCTCTACCTGTCCCTGGGGGGAGCGGAGGGCTCCTCTACCTGTCCCCAGGGGGAGGGGAGGGCTCCTCTACCTGTCCCTGGGGGGAGCGGAGGGCTCCTCTACCTGTCCCCGGGGGGGGGGCTCCTCTACCTGTCCCTGGGGGGAGCGGAGGGCTCCTCTACCTGTCCCCAGGGGGAGGGGAGGGCTCCTCTACCTGTCCCTGGGGGGAGCGGAGGGCTCCTCTGCCTGTCCCTGGGGGGAGGGGGGGGCTCCTCTACCTGTCCCTGGGGGGGCTCCTCTACCTGTCTCTGGGGGGAGGGGGGGCTCCTCTACCTGTCCCTGGGGGGAGGGGGGGGCTCCTCTACCTGTCCCTGGGGGGGCTCCTCTACCTGTCCCTGGGGGGAGGGGGGGCTCCTCTACCTGTCCCTGGTGGGGCTCCTCTACCTGTCCCTGGGGGGAGGGGAGGGCTCCTCTACCAGTCCCTGGGGGGAGGGGAGGGCTCTTCTACCTGTCCCTGGGGGGGCTCCTCTACCTGTCCCCAGGGGGAGGGGAGGGCTCCTCTACCTGTCCCTGGGGGGGGGCTCCTCTACCTGTCCCTGGGGGGAGCGGAGGGCTCCTCTACCAGTCCCTGGGGGGAGGGGGGGGCTCCTCTACCTGTCCCTGGGGGGGCTCCTCTACCTGTCCCTGGGGGGAGGGGAGGGCTCCTCTACCAGTCCCTGGGGGGAGGGGGGGGGGCTCCTCTACCTGTCCCTGGGGGGGCTCCTCTACCTGTCCCTGGGGGGAGGGGGGGCTCCTCTACCTGTCCCTGGGGGGGCTCCTCTACCTGTCCCTGGGGGGAGGGGAGGGCTCCTCTACCAGTCCCTGGGGGGAGGGGAGGGCTCCTCTACCTGTCCCTAGGGGGAGCGGAGGGCTCCTCTACCTGTCCCTGGGGGGGGCTCCTCTACCTGTCCCTGGGGGGAGCGGAGGGCTTCTCTACCTGTCCCTGGGGGGAGGGGGGGCTCCTCTACCTGTCCCTGGGGGGAGCGGAGGGCTCCTCTACCTGTCCCTGGGGGGGCTCCTCTACCTGTCCCTGGGGGGAGGGGGGGCTCCTCTACCTGTCCCTGGGGGGGCTCCTCTACCTGTCCCCAGGGGGAGGGGAGGGCTCCTCTACCTGTCCCTGGGGGGAGCGGAGGGCTCCTCTACCTGTCCCTAGGGGGAGCGGAGGGCTCCTCTACCTGTCCCTGGGGGGGGCTCCTCTACCTGTCCCTGGGGGGAGCGGAGGGCTCCTCTACCTGTCCCTGGGAGGGCTCCTCTACCTGTCCCTGGGGGGAGCGGAGGGCTCCTCTACCTGTCCCTGGGGGGAGCGGAGGGCTCCTCTACCTGTCCCCAGGGGGAGGGGAGGGCTCCTCTACCTGTCCCTGGGGGGAGCGGAGGGCTCTCTGCCTGTCCCTGGGGGGAGCGGAGGGCTCCTCTACCTGTCCCCGGGGGGGGGCTCCTCTACCTGTCCCTGGGGGGAGCGGAGGGCTCCTCTACCTGTCCCTGGGGGGAGTGGAGGGCTCCTCTACCTGTCCCTGGGGGGAGGGGAGGGCTCCTCTACCTGTCCCTGGGGGGAGGAGGGGCTCCTCTACCTGTCCCTGGGGGGAGGGGGGGCTCCTCTACCTGTCCCTGGGGGGAGGGGTGGGCTCCTCTACCTGTCCCTGGGGGAGGGGGGCTCCTCTACCTGTCCCTGGGGGGAGGGGTGGGCTCCTCTACCTGTCCCTGGGGGGAGGGGTGGGCTCCTCTACCTGTCCCTGGGGGGAGGGGTGGGCTCCTCCAGGCACCGCCCTTACCTGTCCATTGACATATGAGCTCCCACTATGGGGGCTCTGGGAATGTTAGAGCTGAGTCCGAGCACACAGAGGAGCCGTGACACGGGACTGTGGCCCACACATGTGTGCGATCCATGACCTCCGCTACTGATGCAGACTGTCACACGGCACATTGGTTGTCGCAGGCCGGGAGATCCTTTGTGTGCGACGTGCAGCGCCCCTCCATGTGCACCTTGCTGCAAACCCTGGTTATTACCTCTATTCCCCCCCCCATAACCTCTACCCCCTACTAACCTCTACCCCCCCCCACTAACCTCTACCCCCTACTAACCTCTATCCCCCCCTACTAACCTCTATCCCCCCCTCACTACCTCTACCCCCCCCACTAACCTCTACCCCCCTACTAACCTCTATCCCCCCCCACTAACCTCTACCCCCCTACTAACCTCTACCCCCCCCACTAACCTCTACCCCCCCCCCCCCCACTAACCTCTACCCCCTACTAACCTCTATTCCCCCCCCACTAACCTCTACCCCCCCCACTAACCTCTACCCCCTACTAACCTCTATCCCCCCCCACTAACCTCTACCCCCCCCCACTAACCTCTACCCCCCTACTAAACCTCTATCCCCCCCACTAACCTCTACCCCCCCCACTAACCTCTACCCCCCCCCACTAACCTCTACCCCCCCCCCCACTAACCTCTACCCCCCCCCACTAACCTCTACCCCCCTACTAACCTCTACCCCCCCCACTAACCTCTACCCCCCTACTAACCTCTATCCCCCCCCACTAACCTCTACCCCCCTACTAACCTCTATCCCCCCCAACTAACCTCTACCCCCCTACTAACCTCTATCCCCCCCCACTAACCTCTACCCCCCTACTAACCTCTATCCCCCCCACTAACCTCTACCCCCTACTAACTCTACCCCCTACTAACCTCTATCCCCCCCACTAACCTCTACCCCCCCACTAACCTCTACCCCCCCCCCTACTAACCTCTACCCCCCTACTAACCTCTATTCCCCCCCACTAACCTCTACCCCCCCACTAACCTCTACCCCCCTACTAACCTCTATCCCCCCCCACTAACCTCTATCCCCCCCCACTAACCTCTACCCCCCCACTAACCTCTATCCCCCCCCACTAACCTCTATTCCCCACCCAATCCTCTACTCCCCCCACTAACCTCTACCCCCCCCACTAACCTCTATTCCCCCCCACTAACCTCTACCCCCCCCCACTAACCTCTATTCCCCCCCTACTAACCTCTATCCCCCCCACTAACCTCTACCCCCCCCCACTAACCTCTATTCCCCCCCACTAACCTCTATCCCCCCCACTAACCTCTACCCCCCCCCCACTAACCTCTATTCCCCCCCTACTAACCTCTATCCCCCCCCCCCCCACTAACCTCTATTCCCCCTACTTTCCACCCCCCCCCACTAACTTCTTTTCCCCTACTTGCCCCTCCCACTAACCTCTACTTGTCCCCCCCCTACTAACCTACATTTTCCCTACTTGCCCCCCAACTAACCTCTATTCCCCCTACTCCCCCCCCCCACTAACCTCTATTTCCCTACTTGCCCCCCCAACTAACCTCTATTCCCCCTACTCCCCCCCCCCACTAACTTATATTCCCCTACTTGTTCCCCCCCCACCCCACTAACCTCTATTCCCCCTACTCCCCCCCCCCCACTAACTTAAATTCCCCTACTTGTTCCCCCCCCCCCCCCCCCCACTAACCTCTATTCCCCTACTTCCCCCCCGACTAACCCATTCACTCCTTGTTCTAATTAATTTACCTTTTTTTTTTTCCCCCCCCCAGAAGGCATTTATTTGATTCCGGGCTCCACCTCAGATCCATCCTCTGTATTAGAGGGCCGGTGACCCCCCCCTCCCCCCCCCATGCCTGAATCCAGCCTAGAGCCCCGGAATGAAGATGCGCCCCCTATCCAGGCACTGATCTCCCCACCCCCACACAATGGCCTCCTCCTAGAACAATCCTTGGAAGTCCTGCAGCAGCTCCTTAACCTGCAGTGCAGACCACAGCGCACCCTGAACCGCATGAAGTGGGAGCCGCGGCGCCACCTCCTGGCTGTAGAGAGGCAGCTGAAAATTGTGGTCAGGCAAGTTCGCCGCAACCATCTGTGGCAGAACCGCCGTCTACAAAACGTGATGCGTGTGTTCCGTTGCCAAGGCCTGTGGGCGGAGCACACCGTGACAGACGTGTACTCCACCATGGACCAGTCCATGGTCATGATGGGGGGGAGACCGGCCCATGGAGGCCCCAGCCAAGGGCAGAACTCGGCTGAGCCAAGAGGATCCCCCAGGGGCCCGGGGACAGCATACCAGCAAAAGAAGACACCAACGTGGCCACATAGGACACGACCAAGAGGATCCCCCCAGGGGCCCGGGGACCGCATACCAGCAAAGGAAGACACCAACGTGGCCATATAGGACACGGCCAAGAGGGACCCCCCAGGGGCCCGGGGGACCGCATACCAGCAAAGGAAGACACCAACGTGGCCACATAGGACACGGCCAAGAGGATCCCCCCAGGGGCCCGGGGACAGCATACCAGCAAAGGAAGACACCAATGTGGCCACATAGGACACGGCCAAGAGGATCCCCCCAGGGGCCCGGGGACCGCATACCAGCAAAGGAAGACACCAACGTGGCCACATAGGACATGGCCAAGAGGATCCCCCCAGGGGCCCGGGGACAGCATACCAGCAAAAGAAGACACCAACGTGGCCACATAGGACACGGCCAAGAGGATCCCCCCAGGGGCCCGGGGACCGCATACCAGCAAAGGAAGACACCAACGTGGCCACATAGGACACGGCCAAGAGGGACCCCCCAGGGGCCCGGGGACCGCATACCAGCAAAGGAAGACACCAACGTGGCCACATAGGACACGGCCAAGAGGATCCCCCCAGGGGCCCGGGGACAGCATACCAGCAAAGGAAGACACCAATGTGGCCACATAGGACACGGCCAAGAGAATCCCCCCAGGGGCCCGGGGACCGCATACCAGCAAAGGAAGACACCAACGTGGCCACATAGGACACGGCCAAGAGGATCCCCCCAGGGGCCCGGGGACAGCATACCAGCAAAGGAAGACACCAATGTGGCCACATAGGACACGGCCAAGAGGATCCCCCCAGGGGCCCGGGGACAGCATACCAGCAAAGGAAGACACCAACGTGGCCACATAGGGACATGGCCAAGAGGATCCCCCCAGGGGCCCGGGGACAGCATACCAGCAAAGGAAGACACCAACGTGGCCGCATAGGACACGGCCAAGAGGATCCCCCCAGGGGCCCGGGGACCGCATACCAGCAAAGGAAGACACCAACGTGGCCACATAGGACATGGCCAAGAGGGACCCCCCAGGGGCCCGGGGACCGCATACCAGCAAAGGAACATGCCAACAAGGCCACATAGGACACGGCCAAGAGGGACCACTGGACCAAGTGGACCCCCCCCAATCCCCCCATCCCAGGAAGGGCTGTTTTTTGTTTGTCTCTTTTTGGAATATAAATTCGTCCTCTTCGGGGGTCACTTGTATTCAGTAAAAGGAAAACCATTTCAGTTCTACAAGTTGTCTGTTTGTTATTCAAATCCTAACGGCAGGAATCCGCGGTAAGAAAATTGAGGTCTTCCGTACAAGTGGAAGCGATGCAGTGTGCGTGGGCCCTTGTAGCCACGCCCTGCCGCCCAGAGCAAGCGTCCCCACGCCCTGCCGCCCAGAAGGAGCGTCCCCACGCCCTGCCGCCCGGAAGGAGCGTCCCCACGCCCTGCCGCCCGGAAGGAGCGCCCCACGCCCTGCCGCCCGGAAGGAGCGCCCCACGCCCTGCCGCCCGGAAGGAGCGTCCCCACGCCCTGCCACCTGGCTTAGCGAATGACAGTAGAGAGTCCCACGTTTACTAACACACGGCTCTGTACACGGAGAAGGGATGTCTGGTTTTTGTTTTTCTCCCTGCAAAGCAAAAGTTCCCACCCGGTGTCAGTTTGCACCACATTTCCCTCCACACTAATGGCTGATTATTATTATTATTATACAGTATTTATAAAGCGCCAATAGTTGGCTCAGCGCTGTACATTACAGAGGGGGACAGAACATGTGACAGAACAATACCAATACAATGCAAAACATGAGGGGATCGAGGGCCCTGATCCTTGGAGCTTACAATCTACAATTACCACTATTACTAGTATAAAAAAAATAATAATTCCAGTATACAGTATATACCGCGGTTTGTAGACGCGATAACACACCCAATCCATATATACTACAAAGACACCGAGCAGAATACACTGGGGCCAAAATTGATAAAGAAATTTGATTTTAAAAAAAATGTATTTGATGTTTTATAACCGAAAGTAAAAAATCCCGCTTTTTAAACATTTTTCATTTTATTACGACGCCTTTTCACATCTGTATTCCTCAACAGGAGCAGATTTCCCTTGATGGCTGTAATCACATCTCTGCAATGAGGAAGCGCCGCCGCCTACGACCCTGAAACGCGTTGCTCGCAGTACAAATAAAGTAACATGGAACTCATTTTTACTGAAGGTTGCTGTAAAATACAAATAAAGTAACACTTCTTTTTACTGAAGGTTGCGAATTATAATGACGCCTTTTCACATCTGTATTCTCCATCGGGGGGGGGGGGGGGGGAAATTTCCCTTGATGGCTGTAATCTGATCTCCGCAACGAAGAAGCGGCGTCACCTACAACCCTGAAACGCGTTGCTCACATTATGAATAAAGTAACATGGAACTTTTTTTTTTTCCCCTGAGGGTTGCTGATTATTGGTTGGCCTTTTCACATCTGTATTCTCCATCGGGGGGGAAATTTCCCTTGATGGCTGCAATCTCATCTCTGCAATGAGGAAGCGGCGCCGCCTACAACCCTGAAATGCGTTGCTCGCAGTACAAATAAAGCAACATGTAATTCTTTTTTTTTTTTTTTTTTTTTTACTAAAGGTTGCTGATTCTTTCACCTTTTCACATCTGTTTTCCCCATCGGGGGGGATATTTCCCTTGATGGCTACAATCTCATCTCTGCAGCGAGGATGCGGCGCCGCCTGGAACCCTGAAACGCGTTGCTCGCAGAACGAAGTACATTTTATTACTGCAAGTTGCTGATTATTTCGCCTTTTCACATCTGTATTCCCCATCGGGAGGAGATTTCCTTTGCTGGCTGTAATCTCATCTCTGTAATGAAGACTTTTGTTTGCTACGTGTCCCCCCCCCTTCCCCCCCTTCCCATGACACGTCCGCCAGACTGAAAAAATAAAGAACAAAAAAAAGAAACAAAGTAACAGAATAAGTTCTGTCCTATACATGTGGTGTCTTCTAGCACACGTATGATGGACAAATCCCTCAGGAGCCGCGGGGCGATAGGGCGGCTTCCAGACCCTCCGGATCCCCCTTCTCCAAGCATGAGCCGCCCCCCCCAGGAATTTGGCGAGCGACACTCCAGCACACGGTGCCGTTATATAAGAGGACGTAACGCAGAACAGACCCAGTCCCTGCTGACTGCCAGACACTCTCCAGCTGGGGGAGCGGAGCGAGCGACAGGAGGGATACGACGCGCAGCGACAGGAGGAATACGACGCGCAGCGACAGGAGGAATACGACGCGCAGCGACAGGCGGAATACGACGCGCAGCGACAGGAGGGATACGACGCGCTGCGACAGGAGGGATACGACGCGCTGCGACAGGAGGAATACGACGCGCAGCGACAGGCGGAATACGACGTGCAGCGACAGGAGGGATACGACGCGCTGCGACAGGAGGGATACGACGCGCAGCGACAGGAGGGATACGACGCGCAGCGACAGGCGGAATACGACGTGCAGCGACAGGAGGGATACGACGCGCTGCGACAGGAGGGATACGACGCGCAGCGACAGGAGGGATACGACGCGCAGCGACAGGAGGGATACGACGCGCAGCGACAGGCGGGATACGACGCGCAGCGACAGGAGGGATACGACGCGCAGCGACAGGAGGAACACGACGCGCAGCGACAGGAGGGATACGACGCGCTGCGACAGGAGGGATACGACGCGCTGCGACAGGCGGGATACGACGCGCAGCGACAGGAGGGATACGACGCGCTGCGACAGGAGGAATACGACGCACACCGCCATGAAGGCGCTCATTGTCCTGATGCTGCTGGGGATGGCGGCCGTCCTGACCCAACAAGGTGGGAGGATTTCAGCAGCTCTCAGCTTTTATTTCGACCTTTTCCCGCACCTTTTCCCGCACCCTGAGATACAAAATCCTAATCGGGATTCATGTTTGCCGGGAAGAGCTGATCGTTACATAGTCGCAGCTTCGCTTGTCGCTAATCCTTCCTGCTTTGTGTCACGGCGGCTGCGCTTTACTGCTCTGTCAATGACAATCAGATCAGGGCTGGAACACGCTGCAGTCCCCCATGTCATTGCTTTTATTTCTGCAGTCGTTCAGCATGGATGCTGACTGCACTGTCTGCACACAAGTCATCAATAGTGGCAGGACTGCAAATCTTTAGATGATTGGGTAAAGGAGTGCAGTCTGAATGTGTCATGATTTATACCCGAGAGGACAGGGTGAACATGCAAAACTGCACCACCCCCCCCAAAAAAAAAAAAATCTAGCACTAATCTGCATGCTTACCCCCCCCCCCCCGAAGCATTAATTCCCTCCCCAGTACAAATCTGCCACCTTGCTGAAATTACCCCTCCCAACAGAAATCTTTGCCCCCCCCCCAAAAAAGAAAATTTCCCTCCCAGCACAAATTCCCCCCCACCCATCTCGACTCCTAGCACAAATCCTCTCCCACAAACTTCCCCTCCTAGCACCCCCCAGTACCCCCTCCTAGCACAAATCCCCCCTCCCCCAACCATATGACCTCTTCTAGCACAAACCACCCAAATCACTTCTAGCACACATTTTCTTCCCCCCACCCAACACAATCCCCCCCCCCTCCAAATCACCAATCCTAGCACCTCCTCTCACATTTACCCTCCCCCAACCCTCTGCCTGCCCCCAAATTCCCTATGCAATACCATCATTATATAATCACTGGGTCTCTGTGCTTCCCTATGCAATACCATCATTATATAATCACTGGGTCTCTGTGCTTCCCTATGCAATACCATCATTATATAATCACTGGGTCTCTGTGCTTCCCTATGCAATGCAGCTGGCTATAGCTTCCTGGAAACGTCAAAGCTGAAGTTTAATCTGCTTGTATTTTGCCTTCCCAGGTCCTCCCCTGCACCCCCTCCCCCAACATGTTAACATATTTAAGTAAAACTGTTCCAATTTCATGACATATCCTATTTTAGATGTAGTGATGTCATCACTGGGTCTCTGTGCTTCTCTATGCAAGGCAGGCATGTCACAACTCCTGGGAGGAGCTGGTTGGGTTCTCTGGATGCCTCAGTAACCCTTTCCAGAGCCCTCGGTCCTGATACAAGCAGTGGGAGGAGTTATGTAAATATCACAATGCTTTGATCAATATGGAGGAGTGGGTGTTCCTAGGTAGGCTGTATTTGCATACATAACACCCCCATGTGATGCTGAGCCTCACTGATTGGAAGGACTGAAATCCAATGAATGAAAGGGGCGGGGCCAGGAACAGTCAGGCTGGGGGAGGAAGGAGCTAGATGATGCTGGATGTCAACCAGCCAGGAAATAAGACAGGCTCCTATGAATAAAAGGGGCGGGGCCAGGGACAGTCAGGCTGGGGGAGGAAAGTGCTAGATGACGCTGGGCGTCCTCCAGCCAGGAAATAAGGTGGGCTCCTATGAATGAAAGGGGCGGGGCCAGGGACAGTCAGGCTGGCAGAGGAAAGGGGTGGGGCCAGGGACAGTCAGGCTGGGAGAGGAAAGGGCTAGATGATGCTGGACGTCTTCCAGCCAGGAAATGAGGCGGGCTCCTATGAATGAAAGGGGCGGGACCAGGGACAGTCAGGCTGAGGGAGGAAAGCGCTAGATGATGCCGGACGTCCTCCAGCCAGGAAAGGAGGCGGAGCTCTCTCTGACTGGCTGCAGCTTCTAATGCACACTGTGAGAAGCTCCCAGTGTGCGGTGAGTTTCAGTGAAGCGAGGGGATCAGCATGACAACCAGAACAGAAACCTTCTCTTTTTATGTCCCTCCAGGTCCCGCGCCTCAGAAATCAAGAAAAGCGATCGACGCTGAAGGTGAACCAATCACAGCCTTCCTTTCCCATGATTGCTTTGCCCTGAATCCATCATCATGAAAGCCGCATAAAACAAACATTTATTATATATATCCTCATTATGCAGCTTACAAACGCTCAGACGGGACGGCTGCATTCACTTTCTTTCTTTTATTTTTCACCTGGCGATCCGGCCAGTAAGTCTGTTGTTTTCAGAAGAACAAGCTGTCCTGCAGATGTAGCAGTTTACAGGGATGAGACAAAACATTGGCGGGGGGGGGGCTGACAATGATCAGCGTTTATTGATTTAAAACCTTTTATCCCAAAACGGAATAAATACATTCAGGGCCTCCCCCCCCCCCCGGGCGCTCCTTCTGTCCGGTGTTCATCTGTCCGTTTACGGGTGAAAAACGACCCCCCCATGTATTTCTATGGACTTACGGATGTAAACGAATGAACATCTTTATACATCCATTAATGCATCCGTTAACATCTGTTTTTTTTAACGGAAGAAAACTCTATTTTTCTTCCACAAAAAACCCGTAACGGATGAAAAGCGGATGTCAACGGATGAAAAATGGACCAAAACCGGATGCAAACGTAAAAAATGGATGTAAACGGATGAAAATGGACCAAAACCGGATGTTCACTGATGTAAAACGGATGTCAATGGATGTAAACGGATGAAGAAATGGATGAAAAACAGATGTAGAAGGATTAAAAATGGATTTAAATGGAGGAAAACGGCCATAAATGGATGTAAACGGATGAAACAATAGATGAAGAAACGAATATCAACTGATGTAAACGGACCAAACATGGATGTAAACAGATGAAAAATGGATGAAACATCGTATGAAGAAGCGGATGTCAACAGATGGAAATGGATGTAAATGGACCAAAAACAAATGTAAACGGATGTAAAGGGGTGAAAACAGACATAAATGGATGTAAAGCAGATGAAAATGAATAAAACAGATGAAGAAATTGATGTCAACTGATGTCAATGGTTTTAAACAGACCAAAAACGGATATAAACAAACCAAAAACGGATGAAAAACTGGATGTAAACGGATGAAAATGGATGTAAATGGACCAAAAACAGATGTAAATGGGGGAAACGGACATAAATAGATGTAAAACGGATGTAAACAGATGAAGAAACGGATGTAAACAGATCAAACACGAATGGAAACAGATGAGAAAACGGATGAAGAAACAGATGTCAATGAATGTAAACGGATGAAAAATGGATGAAAAACGGATGAAGAAACGATGTCAATGAATGTAAACGGATGAAAAATGGATGAAAAACGGATGAAGAAACGATGTCAACGGATGTAAAAACGTGACTGAACTGATGGAAAAAACGGAACCTCCCATGTGAGCGCACCCTAAGGGATTATAAAGTAATAGCTGCAGTTTGCCTTCGATGTGTTAGTGTATCTAAATCTGCTAGTCTGTGTAACACTCCCCTCCCTCCAGGCTGACAATGCTGCTGTCCAAAGGTGCCCCCTGTGCTCCGTCCTCCAGAGTGGGGGCGCTCTAATGTAGGAGGGGTGTTACTGGCCGGATCAGCAGGTGACAACAGAGGGGAAAAAAGAAAACGAATGCAGCCGCCACATCTGATGATCGGTGAGGTGTGATAGATGAGATTTCTGGTTTTGGGTTTAATACGTTTATAATATACACGGCTCCAAAAACTGAAAGGAAGACTTTGTAGTCCGAAGTCCATGACACTCCTGGGATATGGATCTGGTCAGGGAAGTCGCAGAGGGGGATGTTCATCAGTTTCAGCTTCTTTGGTGTTCATGAAATTAATAGTTGCACTAGATGGGCATCAATGAGACGACCCCCAAAACAGGAATGATTTTACAGGTGGAGGACACTGACATTTTTCCCTCCTCATCTTTTCTGTTTTTCACTAGTTTTGCATTTGGCTCGGGTCAGTGTCACTACTGGTAGCATGAGGCCATACCTGGACCCTACAGAGGTTGCACAGGCAGCCCAACTCCTCCAGGATGGCCCATCAATACCTGCCATTGCCAGAAGGTTTGCTGTGTCTCCCAGCACAGTCTCAAGAGCATGGAGGAGATTCCAGGAGACGAGAGCATGGAGGAGATTCCAGGAGACAAGAGCATGGAGGAGATTCCAGGAGACAAGAGCACGGAGGAGATTCCAGGAGACGAGAGCATGGAGGAGATTCCAGGAGACAAGATCATGGAGGAGATTCCAGGAGACGAGAGCACGGAGGAGATTCCAGGAGACAAGAGCACGGAGGAGATTCCAGGAGACGAGAGCATGGAGGAGATTCCAGGAGACGAGAGCACGGAGGAGATTCCAGGAGACAAGAGCACGGAGGAGATTCCAGGAGACGAGAGCATGGAGGAGATTCCAGGAGACGAGAGCACGGAGGAGATTCCAGGAGACGAGAGCACGGAGGAGATTCCAGGAGACGAGCATGGAGGAGATTCCAGGAGACGAGAGCACGGAGGAGAATCCAGCAGACGAGAGCACGGAGGAGATTCCAGGAGACGAGAGCACGGAGGAGAATCCAGGAGACGAGAGCATGGAGGAGATTCCAGGAGACAAGAGCACGGAGGAGATTCCAGGAGACGAGAGCACGGAGGAGAATCCAGCAGACGAGAGCACGGAGGAGATTCCAGGAGACGAGAGCACGGAGGAGATTCCAGGAGACGAGAGCATGGAGGAGATTCCAGGAGACAGGCAGTTCCTCTAGGAGAGCTGGACAGGGCCATAGAAGGTCCTTAACCCATCAGCAGGACCGGTATCTGCTCCTTTGTACAAGGAGGACCAGGAGGAGCCCTGCCAGAGCCCTACAAAATGACCTCCAGCAGGCCACTGGTGTGAATGTCTCTGACCAAACAATCAGAAACAGACTTCATTATTATTATTATTATTATACAGTATTTATAAAGCTCCAATAGTTGGCTCAGCGCTGTACATTACAGAGGGGGACAGAACATGTGACAGAACAATACAATGCGATACATGAGGGGATCGAGGGCCCTGCTCCTTGGAGCTTACAATCTAGGAGGGAGGGGATAGGGGTACAGGAGGAGATAGCTGTGGGGGTGGAGTGGTAGGAAGAGTGGAGGAGGTCGGCAGGTTAGCAGGGGGTGGGGTAGGCTTCCCTGAAGAGATGGGTTTTCAGGGTGCGCCTAAAGGAGAGGAGAGTAGGTGATAATCTGATGGGTTGGGGCAGGGAGTTCCAGAGGATGGGGGACACCCTGGAGAAGTCCTGGAGGCGGGCATGGGAGGAGGAGACCAGGGAACTAGAGAGAAGGAGGTCTTGTGAGGAGCGGAGTGTGTGTGTTGGGCAGTACTTGGATATTAGGTCGGTGATGTAACTTGGGGCAGTATGGTGGACAGCTTTGTACGTCAGTGTTAGGATTTTGAATTTGATCCGTTGCGCAATCGGAAGCCAGTGGAGGGATTGGCAGAGGGGGGTGGAGGACACTGAGTGGAGGCCAGTGGAGGGATTGGCAGAGGGGGGGGGGGGGGGGTGGTGGACACTGAGTGGAGGGATTGGCAGAGGGGGGTGGTGGAGACAGAGCGGTTGGAAAGGTGAATGAGTCTGGCTGCCGTATTCAGGATGGACTGAAGCGGGGATAGCCTGTGGCGAGGCAGGCCAGTGAGGAGGGAGTTGCAGTAGTTGAGTCGTGATATGATGAGGGAGTGGATGAGCTGTTTAGTGGTTTCTGGGGTTAGGAACGTGCGGATTTTGGCGATGTTGCGGAGGTGGAGTCTGCATGTTGCGGAGGTGGAGTCTGCATGTTGCGGAGGCGGAGTCTGCATGTTGCGGAGGCGGAGTCTGCACGAGTTTGTTAAAGATTGGACTTGGGGCTGGAAGGATATGTTGTAGTCCAGAATGACACCAAGTACTCTGGCCTGCGGGGCGGGTTTGATGGTGGCCTGAGGGCCCGACGTCCTCTAGTGGGCCCTGTGCTCACTGCCCGGCACCATAGAGCTGGATTGGCATTTGCCATTGAACCCCAGACTTGGCGGCTCCACCACTGGCGCCCTGAGCTTTTCACAGATGAGAGTAGGTTCCCCCTGAGCACATGTGACAGACATGAAAGGGTCTGGAGAAGCCGTGGAGAACGTTCTGCTGCCTGTAACATGGTTCAGCATGACCGTTGTGGTGGTGGGTCAGTGATGGTCTGGGGAGGCATCTCCATGGAGGGACACACAGACCTCTACAGGCTAGACAATGGCACCCTGACTGCCATTAGGTATCGGGATGAAATCCTTGGACCCATTGTCAGATCCTACGCAGGTGCAGTGGGTCCTGGGTACCTCCTGGTGCAGGGGGTCCTGGGTTCCTCCTGGTGCAGTGGGTCCTGGGTTCCTCCTGGTGCAGTGGGTCCTGGGTTCCTCATGGTGCAGTGGGTCCTGGGTTCCTCCTGGTGCAGTGGGTCCTGGGTTCCTCCTGGTGCCGTGGGTCCTGGGTACCTCCTGGTGCCGTGGGTCCTGGGTTCCTCCTGGTGCAGTGGGTCCTGGGTTCCTCCTGGTGCAGTGGGTCCTGGGTTCCTCCTGGTGCAGTGGGTCCTGGGTTCCTCCTGGTGCAGTGGGTCCTGGGTTCCTCCTGGTGCAGTGGGTCCTGGGTTCCTCCTGGTGCAGTGGGTCCTGGGTTCCTCCTGGTGCAGTGGGTCCTGGGTTCCTCCTGGTGCAGGACAAAGCCCGGCCTCATGGGGGGAGAGTATGCAGGAAGTTCCTGGAGGATGAAGGAATTGATACCATTGAATGGCCCCCACGCTCTCCTGACCTAAATCCAATAGAACCCCTCTGGGATGTCATGTTTCGGTCCATCCGACACCGCCAGGTTACACCTCAGACTGCCCAGGAGCTCAGTGATGCCCTGGTCCAGATCTGGGAGGAAATCCCCCAGGACACCATCCGTGGTCTCATTAGGACCCTCCCCCGACATTGTCAGGCATGCATACAAGCACGTGGGGGCCACACAGACTACTGAGGACCATTCTGAGTAGCTGAAATGACATTTCAGCCAAATAGACTCGCCTGCTGCATCATTTCTTCACTTTGATTTTCGGGGTGTCTGTGAATTCAGTCCTCTGTAGGTCGATCATTTCCATCCAATGATGGGGCGTCCTTACGTTCCTCACCCATCCCCCGTCCATGTCAGGATAGAGATCCAGCAGGAGATTCCTCCCCATTGGGATCTGATGGGTTCTCAGAGTCTTCCTTTCATGTTTTTTGGGCCGTGTAGATAAAAGTGAAATATGTTATTATTGATTACAATCAGATCGATATTTCTGGACGCGTTTTACTTCTTCCAGACGTGAAGATGGCGAGGAGCTCAGCACATTCCCTCATCAAACTACACAAACGAGTCTACGACTATTATGAGAGGTAAGTCCACCATACGGAGCATGAAGAGGTCACTGCTGGAGGACTCCTCTCCTTCCTCTATAACTCCTCTCCTGAAGTACTCTGCGCTGCTGGAGGACTCCTCTCCTTCCTCTATAACTCTCCTCTCCTGAAATACTCTGCACTGCTGGAGGACTCCTCTCCTTCCTCTATAATAACTCCTCTCCTGAAATACTCTGCACTGCTGGAGGACTCCGCTCCTTCCTCTATAACTCTCCTCTCCTGAAATACTCTGCACTGCTGGAGGACTCCTCTCCTTCCTCTATAACTCCTCTCCTGAAATACTCTGCACTGCTGGAGGACTCCGCTCCTTCCTCTATAACTCCTCTCCTGAAATACTCTGCTCTGCTGGAGGACTCTGCTCCTTCCTCTATACCTCTCCTCTCCTGAAATACTCTGCACTGCCGGAGGACTCCGCTCCTTCCTCTATAACTCCTCTCCTGAAATACTCTGCACTGCTGGAGGACTCCTCTCCTTCCTCTATAACTCCTCTCCTGAAATACTCTGCGCTGCTGGAGGACTCCGCTCCTTCCTCTATAACTCTCCTCTCCTGAAATACTCTGCACTACTGTAGGACTCCGCTCCTTCCTCTATAACTCCTCTCCTGAAATACTCTGCACTGCTGGAGGACTCCGCTCCTTCCTCTATAACTCTCCTCTCCTGAAATACTCTGCGCTGCTGGAGGACTCCGCTCCTTCCTCTATAACTCTCCTCTCCTGAAATACTCTGCACTGCTGGAGGACTCCGCTCCTTCCTCTATAACTCCTCTCCTGAAATACTCTGCACTGCTGGAGGACTCCTCTCCTTCCTCTATAACTCCTCTCCTGAAATACTCTGCACTGCTGGAGGACTCCTCTCCTTCCTCTATAACTCTCCTCTCCTGAAATACTCTGCACTGCTGGAGGACTCCGCCCCTTCCTCTATAACTCCTCTCCTGAAATACTCTGCTCTGCTGGAGGACTCCTCTCCTTCCTCTATAACTCTCCTCTCCTGAAATACTCTGCACTGCTGGAGGACTCCGCCCCTTCCTCTATAACTCTCCTCTCCTAAAATACTCTGCACTGCTGGAGGACTCCTCTCCTTCCTCTATAATAACTCCTCTCCTGAAATACTCTGCACTGCTGGAGGACTCCGCTCCTTCCTCTATAACTCTCCTCTCCTGAAATACTCTGCACTGCTGGAGGACTCCGCTCCTTCCTCTATAACTCCTCTCCTGAAATACTCTGCACTGCTGGAGGACTCCGCTCCTTCCTCTATAACTCCTCTCCTGAAATACTCTGCTCTGCTGGAGGACTCTGCTCCTTCCTCTATACCTCTCCTCTCCTGAAATACTCTGCACTGCCGGAGGACTCCGCTCCTTCCTCTATAACTCCTCTCCTGAAATACTCTGCACTGCTGGAGGACTCCTCTCCTTCCTCTATAACTCCTCTCCTGAAATACTCTGCACTGCTGGAGGACTCCGCTCCTTCCTCTATAACTCTCCTCTCCTGAAATACTCTGCACTGCTGGAGGACTCCTCTCCTTCCTCTATAACTCTCCTCTCCTGAAATACTCTGCACTGCTGGAGGACTCCTCTCCTTCCTCTATAACTCTCCTCTCCTGAAATACTCTGCACTGCTGGAGGACTCCGCCACTTCCTCTATAACTCCTCTCCTGAAATACTCTGCACTGCTGGAGGACTCCTCTCCTTCCTCTATATCTCTCCTCTCCTGAAATACTCTGCGCTGCTGGAGGACTCTGCTCCTTCCTCTATAACTCTCCTCTCCTGAAATACTCTGCACTGCTGGAGGACTCCTCTCCTTCCTCTATATCTCTCCTCTCCTGAAATACTCTGCCCTGCTGGAGGACTCCTCTCCTTCCTCTATATCTCTCCTCTCCTGAAATACTCTGCACTGCTGGAGGACTCCGCTCCTTCCTCTATAACTCCTCTCCTGAAATACTCTGCACTGCCGGAGGACTCCTCTCCTTCCTCTATAACTCCTCTCCTGAAATACTCTGCTCTGCTGGAGGACTCCTCTCCTTCCTCTATAGCTCTCCTCTCCTGAAATACTCTGCACTGCCGGAGGACTCCGCTCCTTCCTCTATAGCTCTCCTCTCCTGAAATACTCTGCACTGCCGGAGGACTCCGCTCCTTCCTCTATAACTCCTCTCCTGAAATACTCTGCACTGCTGGAGGACTCCTCTCCTTCCTCTCCTCTCCTGAAATACTCTGCTCTGCTGGAGGACTCCGCTCCTTCCTCTATAACTCCTCTCCTGAAATACTCTGCACTGCTGGAGGACTCCGCTCCTTCCTCTATAACTCTCCTCTCCTCTCCAGGTTCTATCTTCCTATAAAGTCCCCCATGGAGGTGAAGAAGGAGCAGTGTGAGAATTATTGGCCCTGTGACCAGCTCTCTGAATGGTTCGGCTTCCACCCGGCTTACCAGACCTACTTTGGACGAGTGTGATGGACGAGGAGATGAGGAAATCCTACCGACAGCGCCAGCAATACTTCTCCTTCTTCCTTCTCCTTCCTCTCCTTCTTCTTCCTTCTCCTTCTTCTCCTCCTCCTTCTTCCTTCTCCTTCTTCCTTCTCCCTCTTCTTCTTCCTCCTCCTTCTTCCTTCTCCTTTCTTCCTGCTTCCTCTTCTTTTTTTCCTCTCTTTTTCCTCTTTCCCCTTTTCCCTCTTTTTTTCCCTCTTTTTCCTTCCTTCCACGGCAGACATTTTGGCTTTTGCATTATCAGCTTTTGATTTTGCTGTAATCCTCATTATATTTGCAGCGCAGCCGCACCTTCACAGAACGCGATGGCTGACTCTGTACAAGAAAAAAAAATAAAAATTTTCTCTGCCTAGAAACATTCTTTTCATTATTCTGCCTATATTTTGCCCTTCCTGGTTCCCCTCCCCCCTGATCAACATGCCAATTGCATTTTTAAAAATAAACCCGAATGCATCCGAATTTCCGAATGAGGAACTCAATTAAACGAAAATGTGAAATAACAAAAAGAAATTTCACCCAAAATAATACGAACCAAACTCAAAACGAATTTGGAAACAAAGTGGAACTGTCAACATATTGCTGCCTCTTGCTGATGTCCTTGGAAGCAGAACGCCGGTGACCATGTTATCGCCCCATGTGGTGATCCTGCGCCCGACCTCCAGCCATCGATTGTTCCTTCTCTCCAGTCTAGGGAAAAGCTATACTTACCCCGTCCTCCTCCTACCTTACCGAAAGTATCGGGCCCCGCCCTTTCCCCGAACATGACCTTTAATGCCCCCCCCAGTCGTAGCCCGTAGTGTTCAATATTGAGTTGGCCCCGCCCTTTCCCCGCACATGACCTTTAATGCCCCCCCAGTCGTAGCCCGTAGTGTTCAATATTGAGTTGGCCCCGCCCTTTCCACACACATGACCTTTAATGGCCCCCCCAGTCTTAGTCCGTAGGGTTCAATATTGAGTTGGCCCCGCCCTTTCAACACACATGACCTTTAATGGCCCCCCCAGTCTTAGTCCGTAGGGTTCAATATTGAGTTGGCCCCGCCCTTTGCACACACATGACCTTTAATGGCCCCCCAGTCTTAGTCCATAGGGGTCAATATTGAGTTGGCCCCGCCCTTTCCACACACATGACCTTTAATGGCCTCCCAGTATTAGTCCTTAGGGTTCAATATTGAGTTGGCCCCGCCCTTTCCACACACATGACCTTTAATGGCCCCCCAGTCGTAGCCCGTAGGGTTCAATATTGAGTTGGCCCCGCCCTTTCCACACACATGACCTTTCATGGCCCCCCAGTCTTAGTCCGTAGGGTTCAATATTGAGTTGGCCCCACCCTTTCCACACGCATGACCTTTAATGGTCTCCCAGTCTTAGTCCGTAGAGTTCAATATTGAATTGGCCCCGCCCTTTCCACACTCATGACCTTTAATGGCCTCCCAGTCTTAGTCCATAGGGTTCAATATTGAGTTGGCCCCGCCCTTTCCACACACATGACCTTTAATGGCCCCCCAGTCTTAGTCCGTAGGGTTCAATATTGAGTTGGCCCCGCCCTTTCCACACACATGACCTTTAATGGCCCCCCAGTCTTAGTCCATAGGGTTCAATATTGAGTTGGCCCCGCCCTTTGCAGCTATAACAGCTTCAACTCTTCTGGGAAGGCCGTCCACAAGGTTTAGGAGGGTGTCTATGGGAAGGTTGGACCATTCTTCCAGAAGCACATTTGTCAGGTCAGGCACTGATGTCGGGGGAGGGGGCCTGGCTCGCAGTCTCCGCTCTAATTCATCCCAAAGGTGTTCTATGGGGTTGAGGTCAGGACTCTGTGCAGGACTTTATATACTTTGATTAAAATAAGAGAAAGTAAACACTCTAAAAAAAAAAAGGGTTCATACATTAAAAAATAATTATTATATAGAATATCATAATAATAATTAATTAATTATAAATATATATATAAATGAAAGCCTATTTGGTTTATTTAATAAAGGATTACTTTTTCTAGTATCATCCATTTATATACTTTGATTAATAATATAAAGTAAAATCTCTAAAAAAAAAAGGGTTAATACGTTAAAAAATAATTATTGTATAAAATATAAAAATTAATTATAAATAAAAAATATATATAAATTAAAGGCTATTTGGTCTATTTATTAAAGGATTACTTATATCATCCATCCATCATATTTTAATGTCTAAGTGATATTAAAATAAAATAAATAAAATCCCCGGACAAGATTTAATACTTAACAAATAATTATTGTAAAGATCTCAGAGAATATAAGAAAAATTAATTATACATTAAAGCCTTTTTCATCTTTTTATTGGAGGAATAATATTTCTAGTATCATCCATATATATTTTATTATACTATTTTAATATCTAAGTGATATTAAAATAATATGAATATAAATCCCCCAAACAAGGATTATTATATACAAAAATAATTATTATAAAGATCTCCCTCTCTATGGAGTGGTGGGGGATGGGGTTATAGTTCCGAATTATCGATAGACATACAAATCAATAACTTTGAATCGATCAATAAATAACTTGGCTGTAGGAGCTGCACTGCTGACCTCAGAGTTTCATACAAGAATCTCAACACTGCCAGTAATTGCAGTCAGCGGAATGAGAGCACCAATATGGTACCTGCTGACTTAGGTGTACAAAGATGGCCGGAGGGGTGTAGCGCTGTAGTAGAACGGCAGTGTCCGCTCACGCGGAGCCATTTTTCTGGAGTCCTCGGTGCGGCCAACATAGACTGACAACAAGATGGCCGCCGCTCAGCGACATCAGGGAACTCTACCTCTAGTGGCGGATCGCCATGGGAAAGGAAAGACCTTCTAACGCCGGAAGTGGATGTTTGGTGACCCGGAGGCGGAAGTGGATGTGTAGAGCGCAGGATTGATGGTGGAGAGAGCGGGGAAGACGAGGCAGAGGTAGCCGGAGAGGTGAGAGGACGCTGGAGGACTACAACTCCCAGCAGACACTATACAGTACACTGTGGTGGGGGGACTGCAACTCCCAGCAGACACTGTATACTGTACACTATGGGGGAGTACAACTCCCAGCAGGGACTGTATACTGTACACCATGGGGGGACTACAACTCCCAGCAGGCACTGCATACTGTACACTATGGGGGATTACAACTCCCAGCAGACACTGTATACTGTACACTATGGGGGGGGACTACAACTCCCAGCAGGCACTGCATACTGTACACTATGGGGGATTACAACTCCCAGCAGGCACTGCATACTGTACACTATGAGGGGACTACAACTCCCAGCAGACACTGTATACTGTACACTATGGGGGGACTACAACTCCCAGCAGGGACTGTATACTATGGGGGACTACAACTCCCAGCAGGAACTGCATACTGTACACTAAGGGGACTACAACTCCCAGCAGGCACTGTATATTGTACACTCTGGGGGACTACAACTCCCAGCATGCACTGCATACTGTACACTATGGGGGACTACAACTCCCAGCAGGCACTGTATACTGTACACTCTGGGGGACTACAACTCCCAGCAGGCACTGTATACTGTACACTCTGGGGGACTACAACTCCCAGCAGGCCCAGCATACTGTACACTATGGGGGGACTACAACTCCCAGCAGGCACTGTATACGTTACACTATGGGGGGACCACAACACCCAGCAGACATTGTATACAGTAAACTATGGGGGAGGTGGGAGGGATTTCAACTTCAAGGCACTCTACCCACCCCCTGACCTCCATTATAGGACGTACACGGAGCGCCCCCCTCACTGGATGGAGTGTTATGTGGGGCTCGGCTCCCAGTTGTGGTTCCTCCAAACCACTTGGGGGGCCACCAGTCAGTGACTCGGGCTGTTCATCCAGCGGGGGGGTAGTTCCAGCTCTGACAGGTTCTCTTTATCCTCTGTCTTCCCCATCACATCACTTGTTCAGGTTGGACATTGTTTTCCATAAAGTTTCATGAATTGACCGAACTGAGATTTGTTCATGAATCTGGATTTCCTTCTCCATTATGAGCCGGAGAGCGTGATGTCATCAGACCGCCTGACTGCCTCGGCCAATTGGAGCTGGGGCCACACACGCTAGCTGGGGCCACATACACTTCATACAGCACTGAAAGCCGATGCAGCACTCAGGGCTGATTTACACTTCTGCCCACCAAGCGCCTACCGCTTCACGTGCCTGGGTTTTCTATTTGTTTTAAAGGGGCTCATTATTACTCCAGCTCATTAGTACCGTCACTCAGCAGATCCCCAGCTCCTTGTTACCTTTGTTCAGCAGATCCCCCGCTCAGTAGTAACCCCCAGCTCTGCTGATCCCCCGCTCATTAGTAACCCCCAGCTCTGCTGATCCCCCGCTCATTAATAACCCCCAGGTTTGCTGATCCCCCGCTCAGTAGTAATCCCAGCTCTGTTGATCCCCCACTCAGTTTTAACCCCTAGCTCTGCTGATCCCCCGCTCATTAATAACCCCCAGCTTTGCTGATCCCCCACTCAGTAGTAATCCCAGCTCTGTTGATCCCTCGCTCAGTATTAACCCTCCACTCTGTTGATCCCCTACTCAATTTTAACCCCCAGCTCTTCTGATCCCCCACTCAGTAGTAACCCCCAGCTCTTCTGATCCCCCACTCAGTAGTAACCCCCAGCTCTTCTGATCCCCCGTTCATTAGTAACCCCCATCTCTTCTGATCCCCCGTTCATTAGTAACCCCCATCTCTTCTGATCCCCCACTCATTAGTAACCCCCATCTCTTCTGATCCCCCGTTCATTAGTAACCCCCATCTCTTCTGATCCCCCACTCATTAGTAACCCCCATCTCTTCTGATCCCCCACTCATTAGTAACCCCCATCTCTTCTGATCCCCCGTTCATTAGTAACCCCCATCTCTTCTGATCCCCCGTTCATTAGTAACCCCCATCTCTTCTGATCCCCCACTCATTAGTAACCCCCATCTCTTCTGATCCCCCGTTCATTAGTAACCCCCATCTCTTCTGATCCCCCGTTCATTAGTAACCCCCATCTCTTCTGATCCCCCGTTCATTAGTAACCCCCATCTCTTCTGATCCCCCACTCATTAGTAACCCCCAGCTCTGGTGATCCCCTGCTCAGTAGTAACTCCCAGCTCTTCTGATCCCCCGCTCAGTAGCAACCCCCAGCTCTGTTGATCCTCCTGTGCGGGTGGGATGGAGGGGGGTCGTTAATGACAAAAAGTTTAGTTAATGGGTCCTCTTTAATGTCTTTTCTTTCCATATTTCAGGTTACCCTTTTTTTTCTTAGTGGGGAGGAGGACGTAGAACTCGGAAAACATGGGGCGGAGATCCACATCTTCCACCAAGAGTGGGAAGTTTATGAACCCCACCGACCAAGCCCGTGAGTATCGCCCAATCAGCCATCAGAGAGTGACACTGAACGATGTCCGATCATACAGAGACCACATCAAAACCATCGACCTTTTCAGTCCACCAAAGAAAAAAACAAATCTGTTGGAAGATTGATTATCACCCCCACACAGTACAATCTTCTATAGATAGTCGTGACTCAAAATATTGCCCTCCCGCATTTCCGTCAGATAACGCACCGCTTCACCCAGAAAATCGCTGCCATGACAAATGTTTCATCATTCTCGTGTTTATTTCTTTGGTTTGTATCGATGACACAAAAAAAGTGTAGAGAAAAAAAAAGCCAAATCTGACCCATTCCACCCAAAACCCCCAAAATGGACAAAATTATTGGCACCTTCTGCAAATTGTAAGAAATAATCGCATTCCAGGTTTGTGATTTTCCTGTAATTTGTCATTAAACTCCCCCGTATCCATGACCAGGTGCTGGCAATATAGAAATCCCACCGACAAACGGGGACAATGGTGACAAATGGCCTCCACCTTTGTGTTGTGTGTCTCTGTGTGTCACATGGAGGAGAGGAAGAGCAGCAAAGAATTGTCCGAGGATTGGAGAACAAAAATGGTGGAAAAGCATGGAGAATCTCAAGGTGACAAGTCCATCTCCAGAGATCTTCGTGTTCCTGTGTCCACTGTGCGCAGCATTGTCAGGAAGTGTACAGCCCATGGCACTGTAGCTGATCTCCCTGGATGTGGATGAAAGAGAAAAATTGATCAAAGATTGCAACAAAGAATTGTTGGAATGGCGGATAAAGAACCTCCATCAACTTCGAGACAAATCCAAGCCGACCTTCAGGCACCGGGTACAATGGTGTAACCTCGCACTATACGTCCCATCTGAATGAAAAGGGGTGCTTTGGTAGGAGACCCAGGAGGACCCCACTGCCGACACAGAGATATGGTGGGAGATCCAGGAGGACCCCACTGCTGACACAGAAATATGGTGGAAGGCCCAGGGGGACCCCATTGCTGACACAGAAATATGGGAGGAGATCCAGGAGAACCCCACTGCTGACACAGAAATATGGTAGGAGACCCAGGAGGACCCCACTGCTGACACAGAAATATGGTAGGAGACCCAGGAGGACCCCACTGCTGACACAGAAATATGGTAGGAGACCCAGGAGGACCCCACTGCTGACACAGAAACATGAGAGGAGATCCAGGAGGACCCCACTGCTGACACAGAAACATGAGAGGAGATCCAGGAGGACCCCACTGCTGACACAGAAACATGAGAGGAGATCCAGGAGGACCCCACCGCTGACACAGAAACATGAGAGGAGATCCAGGAGGACCCCACCGCTGACACAGAAATATGGGAGGAGACCCAGGAGGACCCCACTGCTGACACAGAAATATGGGAGGAGACCCAGGAGGACCCCACCGCTGACACAGAAATATGGTGGGAGACCCAGGAGGACCCCACTGCTGACACAGAAACATATTGGAAGCCAGATTGGAGTTTGCCAAAACTTACCTGAGGAAGCCAAAATCCTTCTGGGAGAATGTGCTGGGGACAGACGGAACCAAATGGCAACCTTTTGGTAAAGCCCATCATTCTTCTGATTTCAGGAACAGAAATGAAGCCTTAAAAAAATCCAGTCCCTCCAGTCACACATGGTGGGGGGTCACTGATGTTTTGGGGTTGCTGTGCTGCTTCAGGCACTGTATGTCTTGACCGTGTGCATGGCATTATGAAATCTGAAGACGCCAAAGAATTCTGGGGTGCAATGTAGGGCCCGGTGTCAGAAAGTTGGGTCTCCAGTGTCAGAGGTCATGGGTCTTACAGCAGGACAATGACCCAAAGCACACATCAAAAAGTCCCCAGAAATGGTTTCGGACAAAGTGCTGGAGAGGACTGAACTGACCAGCGATGAGTCCAGATCTCCATCCCATAGAGCTCCTGTGGAGAGATCTCAGAACATCAGTTGGGAAAAGGAACCTTCCAATCTGAGAGACCTGGAGCAGTTGGGGAAAGGAACCCTTCCAATCTGAGAGACCCGCAGCAGTTGGGGAAAGGAACCCTTCTAATCTGAGAGACCCGCAGCAGTTGGGGAAAGGAACCCTTCCAATCTGAGAGACCCGCAGCAGTTGGGGAAAGAAACCCTTCCAATCTGAGAGACCCGCAGCAGTTGGGGAAAGGAACCCTTCTAATCTGAGAGACCCGCAGCAGTTGGGGAAAGGAACCCTTCCAATCTGAGAGACCCGCAGCAGTTGGGGAAAGAAACCCTTCCAATCTGAGAGACCCGCAGCAGTTGGGGAAAGGAACCCTTCCAATCTGAGAGACCCGCAGCAGTTGGGGAAAGAAACCCTTCCAATCTGAGAGACCCGCAGCAGTTGGGGAAAGGAACCCCTCCAGTCTGAGAGACTTGGAGCAGTTGGCAAAAGGAACCTTTCCAATCTGAGAGACGCGGAGTAGTTGGGGGGGAAAGGAACCTTCCAATCTGAGAGACCTGGAGCAGTTGGGGAAAGGAACCCTTCCAATCTGAGAGACCCGGAGCAGTTGGGGAAAGGAACCCTTCCAATCTGAGAGACGCCGAGTAGTTGGGGGGAAAGGAACCTTCTAATCTGAGAGACCCGGAGCAGTTGGTGGAAGAAGAGCGATCCAAAATCCCAGTAGAGAGGTGGTCGAAAGTCATTGATGTTTCCTGGAAGCAATTGATTTCAGTGATTTTTCCCAAATATTTCCCAAATACTACATGAAAGGTGCCAATAATTTTGTCCGGTCCATTTTTGGAGTTTTGCGTGGAATGGGTCAAATTTGGCTTTTTGTTTCTCCACTTTTTTCTGTCACTGATACAAACCAAAGAAATAAACATGAGAATGTTGAAACATTCAGCATTGCAGCAATTTTCTGGGTGAAGTGGTGCTTTATCGGACAGAAATGCGGGAGGGGGGAAGGGGGGGCAGGATTTTTGGCCATGACTGTACATCAGTAGTAATGGAACATTTGTATTTTATAATTGCATTGCACCTGACTTGGACAACTCTGAAGTTTGCGCAGTGTGCTCTCTCGCTGACCGCTGAGCTCAGCCATTGCTGTGAAGTGAGAATGCGCTGTGCAGGGTTTGTACTAGAGATGCATCGAAATTTTGGTCGCCGAAACGTTTCGGCCAAAAACGCCCCTTTTGGCCCTTGGCCAAAATAAAAAAAGCACCAATACAGGTGCCGAAAAAACCTCACCGCTGCCCACTCCTTGTTTCTGCTCTGTGGAGATTTTTAGGTACCGCAGTTTCATGGTATTCCACGAGCGTGCGCAAATTTAAAGCGTGACATGTTGGGTATCTATTTACTCGCCGTAACATCCTCTTTCATATTGTACCAAAAACTTGGGGTATATATTGTTTTTTTTTTTTTTTTTAATCGGTGTATTTTTTTCCCAAAAATATTCATTTTTAAAAACTGCGCATTTTGGTTTCCGGCCAAGTGCATTTTGAATTTTCGTTTTCAACACCAGAATTTTCATTTTGGTGCACCAATGGTTTGTACCTGACCGAGCGCTCGTTCCTGCGGAGCTGGGGACACACACCTGACATGGCACATTCTGGCATCCATGCAGAACAGGGAGGTCCCTCACACTAGGACAGGCTTGGAGGAGGACGCACGCAGCCTACAGATAGGACAGAGAAGCTGCTCAGCGATTTTTAAATGATTGGGAACACCGGAATACCTGGGGACTTCTACTGGGAAGGGGAACTTATCATTTAAAGGGGCACACATACAAGGACTGGAAAAAACCCTCGTAGGGACATAAACCCAATAAAGCATAAATGAGATTTACTAGAGCTGAGTCTGCTGTACTGGAGATGGGAGGAGTCGAGGGAGATGGGAGGAGATGGGAGGAGTCCGGGGAGATCTGTCTGTGGTTTGTTCGTCTTCATCTGTACTGATTGCTGTGTTCTGCTCTGTGCAGGGAAGGAGGCCAGGAAGAGGGAACTGAAGAAGGTGAGCGGAGTTTAGTCATGTTTGTCTTTTGTTACTGCTGACCTCCCGTGTACTCTACGCTGCCAACCTCCCGTGTACTCTACAATGCCGACCTCCCGTGTACTCTACGCTGCCAACCTCCCGTGTACTCTACAATGCCGACCTCCCGTGTACTCTACAATGCCGACCTCCCGTGTACTCTACGCTGCCAACCTCCCGTGTACTCTACAATGCCGACCTCCCGTGCGCTCTACGCTGACGACCTCCCGTGCGCTCTACGCTGACGACCTCCCGTGCGCTCTACGCTGACGACCTCCCGTGCGCTCTACGCTGACGACCTCCCGTGCGCTCTACGCTGACGACCTCCCGTGCGCTCTACGCTGACGACCTCCCGTGCGCTCTACGCTGACGACCTCCCGTGCGCTCTACGCTGACGACCTCCCGTGCGCTCTACGCTGCTGACCTCCCGGCACGACCAGTCCCTCCCCAAATGACTACAGCTGCGGCCAATCCTGACACAGTCTCACAAGCGAACCCCGCCCACCGAGTGTTGTCTCCAGCCGGCTCTGGGCTGAGGGCGGGACTTACGTTTCCAGGGTGCTTGCGACTGTTGCTGCAGTGTGTCGGGGAGACGCGTGGCATGTGTGGCCCCCAGTCTGTGCTGAGGGAGAAGCGGGGATGAACAGATTCGGTACGGTCTGCGCTCTTGTATATGTTGTGCCCGGGGCGTGCGTTCACACACACACACACACAATGCCACTGCGCGGTAATGAAGCGGATGGCTGACAAATGCCCAGGCGCTAGGACACAATAGCTAGTTGCCATGGCAACCTGGCGCCTGGGATTTGTGAAGCCCTGCCCTGGGGAGCTGTCCTGGAATCCGTCTCTATACAGCCGGCTGTCCTACTGATGAAGGTGCAGATCAGGACTGCATGTGGTGTCGGGAAGGTTTCTGTGTTCTGCCTTGTTGATTGTATTTGTCAAATGTGTTCCAGAACAAGAAGCAGCGGATGATGGTGAGGGCGGCCGTGCTGAAGATGAAGGATCCCAAGCAGATCATCCGGGACATGGAGAAGCTGGATGAGATGGGTGAGCTGAGCCAACACACAAACATGTCTGCTGCACCCGGGATCCCGGAGCCCATGCAGAATCCATTAGTTGTGTCCTCACTAAGATGACATTCTTTGTCTGTAAAATAGTCCGCCTCTTCCCACCTCCATGTCAGGAGAGCAGACAGCTCATTGTTAGTATTGACCACAAACTCCCCCATCCATCCATGTCTTCATCCATCTGTCCATCCATGTCTCCATCCATTCATCCACCCACGTTTCCATCCATCCATACCTCCATTCATCCATCCATGTCTCCATCCATTCATCCACCCACGTTTCCATCCATCCATATCTCCATTCATCCATCCATGTCTCCATCCATTCATCCACCCACGTTTCCATCCATCCATACCTCCATTCATCCATCCATGTCTTCATCCATTCTTCCATCCATTTGTTTCCATCCATCCATGTCTCCATTCATTCATGTCTCCATCCATCTATCCATTCATGCCTCCATCCATCCATAGCTCCATTCAACAATCCATGTCTCCATCCATCCATGTCCTTATCCATTCATCCATCCATTTGTTTCCATACATCTGTCCATGCCTCCATCCATCAATTCATGCCTCCATCCATCCATTCATGCCTCCATCCATCCATTCATGCCTCCATCCATAGCTCCATTCATCAATCCATGTCTCCATCCACGTCTCCATTCATCCATCCACGTCTCCATTCATCCATCCACGTCTCCATTCATCCATCCACGTCTCCATTCATCCATCCACGTCTCCATTCATCCATCCACGTCTCCATTCATCCATCCACGTCTCCATTCATCCATCCACGTCTCCATTCATCCATTCATCCATCCTTGTCTCCATTCATCCATCCATATCACCATGCTTTATTTTGCTAGGAAATCGCCCCACTAGCATTTCTTGAGTAAGGGCCAATGACTCGTAGCATTTACTTCCTGGAATTCGGCTGTCCTTAGCTCAGGTATGCAGGCAGGAGGGTGTGTTTAGCTGATAAAGCCCCTCCTCTTCTCCTGAAGACTTCTGGGATGACGACATCATTTGCCTAGGCATGGAAACCAGAAAGTAACTGGAGAAATGTAAACAAAAAGTTCAAACCCAGTAAATCTAATACTTTCCTCTCTGATTACTAAGGCAAGCAGGGTGAGGATTGGTCCACGCCGATTAGGAGAGTGACGTCCTGCTGCAACACGACAATGACGTCCTGCTGCAACACGACAATGACGTCCTGCTGCAACACGACAATGACGTCCTGCTGCAACACGACAATGACGTCCCCTGCAGGTTGCACCATCAGTGAACTCGGGGAGAGAGAATTGTCTGAATGAGGGAAATCACTTGATTCCTTCATCCACATTACACAGCAGAGCTCTGCAGTGACAACTTATGAATTCTGTAAAAGAAAAAAGTCCTGCGGTGGCTGCAGAATTGTTTGTATGGCACACAGGGGCCACCATTGGGAATCCTGGGGCCCCGCACAGCCTACCTGGCAGGGATCCCCAAGCTTTGGACATGGTGAAGCTGCTGTCCTTGTGGCGAGCCCTGAAGCGCGTAGTGGAGGAATGCCACCAGTCATATGAACTGGCAGTCGGGATTTTTCCACACTGAAGTCACGCCATTGACCATCAGACTGGTTGTCACTGAGGAGGGACACCAATGTAAGGTGGAGCCGGCCCGGGCCCCAACTCCCGAGGGCAGGCGTTCCCACACCGAGCTGTGGATCCTGCACTGTGATTACTGCTGCCAGGCAAGGGGCCCCCTGCTGCCCTGAGGGGGCCTGGTATGGGAGTCCGGCGGCCATGGTGGTGTTTCTTCATTGTGTTGGAACTCTTGTGATGTCATAGTGATGTCATAGAATGAAATCTATCAACTCAAACTTTCCGCAGAATTCAACCCAGTCCAGCAGCCGCAGCTCAATGAGAAAGTCCTGAAAGACAAGCGGAAGAAGCTGCGGGAGACCTTCGAGCGCATTCTGCGTCTTTACGAGAAGGAGAACCCCGAGACCTACAAAGAGCTGCGCAAGATCGAGCTGGAGTACGAACACAAGAGGTCCCAGCTCAGCCAATACTTCGATGCCGTGAAGGTGAGATCCAGCAAAACTCCAGCCAATCATCAACATGAAAACTGCAGATATAGGAGATGGTATGACCAGCGGTGTGTGTTGGTTCTGTGCTGCCCTAGGCAAGGCTAAAATATGCCCCCCCCCCATCTAAATTTGTCCTACCCCTTGCTGTATAAGATCCACCCCTTCAGGACAGGAGGGGGGCAGCGTGATAGGGGGGCAGCATGACAGGGAAGCGGGACAGGAGGGGGGCAGCGTGATAGGGGGTCAGCATGACAGAGGGAAGCGGGACAGGAGGGGGGCAGCATGATGGGGGGGGAGGGACAGGAGGGGGGCAGCATGATGGGGGGGGGACAGGAGGGGGAAGCGGGACAGGAGGGGGGCAGCATGATGGGGGGGTCAACATGACAAGGGGAAGCGGGATAGGAGGGGGCAGCATGATGGGGTGGGGGGCAGGAGGGGGGTGGGTCAACATGGCGGGGAAGCGGGACAGGAGGGGAGGCAGCATGATGGGGGGGGGGGGGACAGGAGGAGGCGGGTCAACATGACGGGGAAGCTGGACAGGAGGGGGCAGCATGATGGGGGGGGACAGGAGGGGGAAGCGGGACAGGAGGGGGGCAGCATGATGGGGGGGGGGTCAACATGACAAGGGGAAGTGGGACAGGAGGGGGCAGCATGATGGGGGGGGGGGGGGGACAGGAGGGAGGAGGGTCAACATGACAGGGAAGCGGGACAGGAGGGGGGCAGCATGATGGGGGGTCAATATGACAAGGGGAAGCAGGACAGGAGGGGGGCAGCATGATGGGCGGGGGGGCAGGACAGGAAGGGGGTAGCATGATGGGCGGGGGACAGGAGGGGGAAGCGAGACAGGAGGGGGTCACCATGATGGGGGGTCAATATGACAGGGAAGCGAGACAGGAGGGGCGGAAGCATCAGGAGGGGGGCAGCATGATTTGGGGGGGGTCAACATGACAAGGGGAAGTGGGGCAGCATGATGGGGGGGCAGGAGGGGGAAGCGGAACAGGAGCGGGGCAGCATGATTGGTGGGGGTCAACATGACAAGGGGAAGTGGGACTGGAGTGGGGCAGCATGATGGGGGGGGGGGGGGTCAACATGACAAGGGGAAGTGGGACAGGAGTGGGGCAGCATAATGGGGGGGGGGGGGGTCAACATGACAAGGGAAAGTGGGACAGGAGTGGGGCAGCATGGTGGGAGGGGTGGCAGTAGGGGCAGTGGGATAGGAGGGGGCAGTGGGAAGGGGGGGTGGGGCACAGTGTGATGGGGCACGGGGGGTATCATGACAGGAGGGGGGAAGCATGATTGGGGGGGGGTGGCATTAGGGGCAGTGGGATAGGAGGGGGCAGTGGGAAGGGGGGGGTGGGGCACAGTGTGATGGGGGGGTATCATGACGGGGGGAAGCATTAGTCCTCCCTCCAAGCTCTTACCTGTCCAGCAGCGGCTCCTCCAGATGGTGTCCACCTCGCACAGCCCATAGCACACTGACAGCGGGCTCGGCCCTCGGGGATCCACCCACTACTCCGCCCTCCTCTGCAGCTGGTCCCCTGGGTCGCTCCTACTTGTGTGTCGGCTTGGCTGTATACCACCCACACCCCCTGACACATCTTCCCCACCCCCCCCCCCCAGCTGACACCCACGGTGTCCCTTCTGCCAGGGGGTGTCGCCGCCCCCATAGACAGCGGTTTTATTACAGGTAACTGGCCAAAGAGGAGAAGCCAGGAGCTCCGGGGGACCCCAGAAGAGGAGGATTGGGGATTCTTTCCACAAAACCATGGCACAGAACCGGTTAGTATGACCTAATGAGGGCGCTCTGGTCCAGTCACACGGACACCCCCGGGCGTGACGCACAGTACTAAGAGGGTGACAACATTTTCTAAACCTGGCAGCTATGTAGACGTCACCCATGGCCCTGTCTCTTGCCTTCTCATCCATCTCCAGTGATCTCCACCCTGAGCTCTGTCATGGACCTGCTCATGATGTTGGCTAGCTGCCCTGCACTGCCCGGATGGTAATGTGATTTCTGTTATCTGTGCAGAAACGCTCAGCATGTGGAGGTGGAGAGTATTCCGCTGCCGGACCTTCCTCACGCTCCTTCTAACATTCTCATTCAAGACATTCCTCTGCCCGGGACTCAGCCACCCTCCATTCTTAAGAAGACCTCCGCTTATGGGTAAGATGAGCCTCTATAATACACACGCCGTCCCCATGTTATCCCTTCTCTGCCGAACTGAAAATGGTCCTGAAGCCTTAAAAAGAGAAGTTTGGGCTTAGAAAATAATCATGCTTGCCTAGATGGCTGCAGCACCAGTCCCATCTGCAGTGCCCCCCAACCCCCGCCGCCATGAAGACCTGAACGATCAAGGATGGCTGGTGGCTCAGCTCTCCGTCTTCAGCCTCTGCCCCTCCAGTGCTCACTGGAGCACTTGCCTGGGGAGGGGGCGGGAGCAGCTGGTTCGGGCTCTCAGCGGATTGCCAAGGGGCTGAGCCACCTGCCAGTCCAGGCTTTTCAGGGGATCCTGACCATATGGTCGGGATCCTTTTAACCACTTCCCATCCGCTCATGTATATAAAGGGCCGGAGGGTGGCAGTGCAGGGTCGGGTGGACGTTTATAAATGGCCTCCCCACCCTTTGCTTGTGCACGCTCCCTGGGAGCGCAGCATCGCGATCCGTTGCCCGCCGTGTCTTTCAGACACAGTGGGATACTGATCGTCAGACGGGACCTCTGTGCGAGGTCCCGATCATGTGATCGCTGATTGGCCAATCAGTGATCACATACAGAGTAGTAAGCAAGATGTCACTTTTGACATCATTGCTTACTATGTGTGAAATCTGTGAATGATCACAGAGATCACATGGTACAGGGCCATTCACAACAGCCTTGTACCATGTGACAAGCTGTGACCAATCACCGCTCTCACAGTATTTCTCAATGGCTGCAAGAATGCAGCCAGAGAGAAGGAGAAATGATTGTACAGCCTTTATGGGTGTAAAAGCAATCAGTGTAAAAAAAAAAAGAAAAATCTTCATCACCCCCCACAAGTAGTACAGTGTCATAAACTAATTTGGGTTATTTTTTTTTTACTAAAAAGATAACTGGATACATTTTGGGCAAGATTTATGATAAATGTTATTTATTTGCAAAATTTTCTAAGACAAACACTTTTTTTCAAAATTTTTGGACTTTTTCATTTATATAGCAAAAAAAAAATAAAAATCCCAGCGGTGAATAAATACCACCAAAATAAAGCTTTATCTGTCTCAAAAAATGCAAAAAATTCATATGGTTACAGTGTTGCATGACCGCGCAATTGTCATTCAAAGTGTGATAGCGCTGACAGCTGAAAATTGGCCTGGGCAGGAAGGGGGGGAAGTGTCCGGACTGGAAGGGGGGGAAAGTGTCCGGACTGGAAGGGGGGAAAGTGTCCGGACTGGAAGGGGGGGAAAGTGTCCGGACTGGAAGGGGGGAAAGTGTCCGGACTGGAAGGGGGTGAAAGTGTCCGGACTGGAAGGGGGTGAAAGTGTCCGGACTGGAAGGGGGGGGAAAATGTCCGGACTGGAAGGGGGTGAAAGTGTCCGGACTGGAAGGGGGTGAAGTGTCCGGACTGGAAGGGGGTGAAAGTGTCCGGACTGGAAGGGGGTGAAAGTGTCCGGACTGGAAGGGGGTGAAAGTGTCCGGACTGGTAGGGGGGGGGAAAGTGTCCGGACTGGAAGGGGGGAAAGTGTCCGGACTGGAAGGGGGGGAAAGTGTCTGGACTGGAAGGGGCTGAAAGATGCAAATTGGCCTGGACAGGAAGGGGGGGGAAGTGTCCGGACTGGAAGGGGGGGGGGGGGAAGTGTCCGGACTGGAAGGGGGGGGAGTGTCCGGACTTGAAGTGGTTAAAGCCTGGACTGGGTCTGTGAAGTCAGCCAACAGTGGGCTCTAGCCAGCTGCTGGCTGAAAACGGGGTACAAGGGTGCAGAAGGAACTGCAGAACGATCCATTATAGTAGGGCCAAGGCTATGGCTATACTTCTCCTTTTTAAGGTTTTATTTTACCTTAATGCATTTTATGTGCTACTGGATCTCCCCCCCCCCCCCCCTTACACTTACCTGAGCCCGATATAGATCCAGTGCTGTGCCCAGGAGCCGCATCTTTCTCCTCACAGGGCAGATTGATGGCAGCGAGAGTTATTGGCTCCCACTGCTGTCAATCAAATTTTGTGAGGTGGGGGCAGAGCTGAGCCGCACTCCCTGTATATAGACACAGACAGGGTGGCTCAGGATCGAGCCTGCACGAGTGCCCCCATAGAAAGCGGTTTTCTTTGGGGGGAACTCGCCAAAGAGGAGAAGCCAGGAGAGCCAGGGGACCCCAGAAGAGGAGGATCGGGGATGCTTTGCACAAAACCATTGCACAGAGTAGGTAAGTATGACATGCTTTGAGGGCGCTCTGGTCCGGTCACGATTGGCTCCCAGAACCGGCTTCAGTTGGACAGCTGACTGTATACCCCATAGTAAGCCTATGGGTGATATCACCGCATAGGCTTTGCAGCCGTCTCTCCTCTTCATTGAAGCCCGCTGCTGGAGAGATCATGTGACTAGAGGAGCGGAGCGCCCTCAACAGGTATAGACATCTTCCCTTTTGCAGGGTAGTTAGAATGGGCATAGAATGGGGGTTGTGGCAGGTTTATGTATAGTTAGGATTTGATTGGACTTCCACTTTATGTTAGAGATGAGGACAAAAGGTGAAATTCTGTACTCCAGCAAAGAAGAATTCAGGCAGCTTGTAGTGAAGCTCTATGTACAAACATTAAGTAAAAAAAAACACATTCCTGGCATCCCCTTAGATATGCATACTTCTCCCTGCTGGCCACTGGGTGGTGTATATCTTAGCTTTGCAATCTGCTGATCAGCTGCTTGATTACAATCTATCAGACCTGCTTCTGGAACAAATTGCACAGCTAATGTCTGCAACAGCCAGCAGGGAGAAACATGCATGTCTAAAGGGATGCCAGGGTTATGTTCTTTCATAAAACTGTTAGAGCATGGCTTCTTCCGGGGGAAACCTGGAGCATACGTATGACAGTACCAACACAGAAAATGGGGTTAGCTGGCATAGCGTTGCCCCTATGGATAAGGAAGCAGAGGAAGATGAAAGGATAAACCAGGTACTTGCTATCTAAAAATATAGTAATAAAGGAAACAGGTGTGCTTTCGAAGATCATGGACGAATCTTTAAATTATTTTTTTCCAGACCTCAGGGGCGTGGAGTATCTGTGACCTATCCCCCGGGGCACGGTGTTCCTCGCTTACCACCCGGCAAGAAACCGCCTGGGCCGCCCTCAGGTCCACCCCCACCCCAGGTTCTACAGATGTACGGCCGGAAAGTCGGCTTTGCTTTGGACAACATTATGAGGAAGAAGGATGACGACGTGAGATACAGCCCTGATAGAGGTGAGGGTGTCGTGCTCTGCTTGAGAGGAAATCGTGCGTCGCAAGAGCGCCACCGTACCTGCTCCGCTATTGGCAGCTAGGGATGTCAATCATCGGGTCCGCCGGCACCCGGTGATCGTCTGGGAAAGCTGACAGACGATCATACATGATTTTGTATCACTGTGTAGGGACACGTGTGTGCCGCACTACCTGTGCTGCCATTGGCGGCTACAGCTGTCGATCACTGGGTCTAGCCGGGTGGGACGGCAGGTAGGTTAGGTCAGGGGAAGGGTGGGACGGCAGGTAGGTCAGATCAGGGGAAGGGTGGGAGGGCAGGTAGGTAGGTCAGGTCAGGGGAAGGGTAGGAGGGCAGGTAGGTAGGTCAGGTCAGGGAAAGGGTGGGATGGCGGTTAGGTCAGGGGAAGGGTGGGATGATGGGTAGGTCAGGGGAAGGGTTGGATGGCAGGTAGGTTAGGTCGGTGGAAGAGTGGGACGGTGGTTAGGTCAGTGGAAGGGTGGGATGGCGGTTAGGTCAGGGGAAGGGTGGGAAGGCGGTTAGGTTAGGTCAGGGGAAGGGTGGGATGGCGGTTAGGTCAGGGGAAGGGTGGGAAGGCGGTTAGGTTAGGTCAGGGGAAGGGTAGGATGTAGGTTCGGTCAGGGGAAGGGTGGGATGGCGGTTAGGTCAGGGGAAGGGTGGGATGGCGGTTAGGTCAGGGGAAGGGTGGGAAGGCGGTTAGGTTAGGTCAGGGGAAGGGTGGGATGGCGGTTAGGTCAGGGGAAGGGTGGGAAGGCGGTTAGGTTAGGTCAGGGGAAGGGTAGGATGTAGGTTAGGTCAGGGGAAGGGTGGGATGGCGGTTAGGTCAGGGGAAGGGTGGGATGGCGGTTAGGTCAGGGGAAGGGTGGGAAGGCAGTTAGGTTAGGTCTGGGGAAGGGTGGGATGGCGGTTAGGTCAGGGGACAGGTGGGACGGCGGTTAGGTCAGGGGAAAGGTGGGATGGTGGTTAGGTCAGGTCAGGGGAAGGGTGGGACGGTGGTTAGGTCAGGGGAAGGGTGGGACGGCGGTTAGGTCAGGGGAAGGGTGGGATGGCGGTTAGGTCAGGTCAGGGGAAGGGTGGGACAGCGGTTAGGTCAGGGGAAGGGTGGGACGGTGGTTAGGTCAGGGGAAGGGTGGGTTGGCGGTTAGGTCCGGGGAAGGGTGGGACGGTGGTTAGGTCAGGGGAAGGGTAGGATGGCGGTTAGGTCAGGGGAAGGGTGGGATGGCGGTTAGGTCAGGGGAAGGGTGGGATGGCGGTTAGGTCAGGGGAAGGGTGGGATGATGGGTAGGTCAGGGGAAGGGTTGGATGGCAGGTAGGTTAAGTCAGGGAAAGGGTGGGATGGCGGGTAGGTTAGGTCAGGGGAAGGGTGGGATGGTGGGTAGGTTAGGTCAGGGGAAGGGTGGGATGGCGGGTAGGTTAGGTCAGGGGAAGGGTGGGATGGCGGGTAGGTTAGGTCAGGGGAAGGGTGGGATGGTGGTTAGGTCAGGGGAAGGGTGAGATGATGGGTAGGTCAGGGGAAGGGTGGGATGGCGGGTAGGTTAGGTCAGGGAAAGGGTGGGATGGCGGGTAGGTTAGGTCAGGGGAAAGGTGGGATGGCGGTTAGGTCAGGTCAGGGGAAGGGTGGGATGGCGGTTAGGTCAGGTCAGGGGAAGGGTGGGATGGTGGTTAGGTCAGGTCAGGGGAAGGGTGGGATGGTGGTTAGGTCAGGTCAGGGGAAAGGTGGGATGGTGGTTAGGTCAGGTCAGGGGAAAGGTGGGACGGTGGTTAGGTCAGGTCAGGGGAAGGGTGGGACGGTGGTTAGGTCAGGTCAGGGGAAGGGTGGGATGGTGAATAGGTCAGGGGAAGGGTGGGACGGCGGTTAGGTCAGGGGAAGGGTGGGATGGCGGTTAGGTCAGGTCAGGGGAAGGGTGGGATGGTGGTTAGGTCAGGTCAGGGGAAGGGTGGGATGGTGGTTAGGTCAGGTCAGGGGAAGGGTGGGATGGTGAATAGGTCAGGTCAGGGGAAGGGTGGGATGGTGAATAGGTCAGGGGAAGGGTGGGACGGCGGTTAGGTCAGGTCAGGGGAAGGGTGGGATGGTGAATAGGTCAGGGGAAGGGTGGGACGGCGGTTAGGTCAGGGGAAGGGTGGGATGGCGGTTAGGTCAGGTCAGGGGAAGGGTGGGATGGTGGTTAGGTCAGGTCAGGGGAAGGGGGCAAAAAGCATAGGTGCATGTTGTTTTAAAATGCCTGAACTGGTAATCTGTTTGTCTGAGAGTAGATCCATGTTTGTCTCAAGCGTATCTAAATTCCGCCATTCTTCATCTTCTGTGTTCCCTGCAGGTGACAGAGGTCGCCATGACGCCTCCAGTTCCAGCGAGGACGAGGGCTACCCCAACGAGATGGAGCAAGATAAGGAGGAGGAGGGGAGCAGCGACGAGGACAGCGACAGCATTCAGTCGGATGTCCGGGACAGTGACGAAGGGGAGTACGCACAGCGGGACGAGGACAAAAAAGGCGGCGGTGAAAAGAAAGGAGGTGAGGGGACCCGCCATCTTCTATTTTTATATAAAGATCTCTCCTCATCTGTGGTTTCAGCTCTGTCTTCGTCTCCTCAGGGCACAGCGTCCGCTTCGCTGAATCTTCAGAGAAATCCCATAAGAAGAAGAAGAAGCCAGTGAAGGACATTACGCCCCTTCAAGCCATGATGTTACGAATGGCAGGTAGGTCACCCTGCTACTTACCGTTAGTTCCAGCTATGAGCACAACAGGGGATTGTAATTCAATGATATCCATAGAAGGAGGATTCCTCCTGCACCATTTACAAGGGTTGTAAGTGTCCAATATACTTTGACCGCATTGAACGGCCAGGACAGCCAGTTACTTGGGCAGGTCATGTGACCGGGGTCTCTCACTCTTGCAGGTCAGGAGATGACGGAGGAGGACGATGAACATGAAGCTGAAGACTATTCGTCTCCCTCATCATCCGAGGACGAGTCTGAGCCGGAGAATGAGCAGCGGACTGAAGAGTCAAAGGGAGAGAGCACAGAATCCGGCTCCTCCTCTACACAGGTGTCAGCTCCGCCTCCTGTTACTGTTCCACCCCCACCGCTGCAGATGCCGCCATCAATAATGACGGGACCTCCTCCTCTTGGCCCGCCGCCTGTTCCGCCACTACGGCCTCCTGGACCACCTACTGGAATGCCGCCTGGACCTCCTCCAGGTAATATGTTTGGTCTGGTAATTGTAAGGACAGGTCATAGGTCTCTCCTCTATTAAAGGGCACCTGTACTGCAGTCAGTGGAATGTAATACTGAAGGAGGAGGTTAGGGAGGTAGGAGGTGAGTGTCCTGTTTACAAAGCAGTAAGCCATTGTGTGCCTCTTGGTTAACTGAATTTTCATGATGCTAACCGTTTATCAGGATAGCGCCTTTCTCTACATCATTAGTGGTAGCAAAGATCTGCAGGTCCATCTATCCTCTGTAGCCTTGCCAACCCTTGTGTGCTTCAATGCTTCAAATCATATTGAAAAATTGCTGTGTCTATGGCTCACTCTACCTTGCTATTGATCCAAAGTTACCATGATCCAAAGTACAGTGGAGCGTGTGGATTCTGGTTGGATAGGTGGTCATTCTGATTGGATAGGGGGTCATTCTGGTTGGATAGGGGGTCATTCTGGTTGGAGAGGGGGTCATTCTGGTTGGAGAGGGGGCCATTCTGGTTTGATAGAGGTAATTTTGGTTGGCTAGGGGGTCATTTTGGTTGGAGAGGGGGCCATTCTGGTTGGATAGAGGTTATTTTGGTTGGATAGGGGGCTATTTTGGTTTGGCAGGGGTCATTCTGGATGGTGGACATTTTGGTTGGGTTCATTCCAGTTGGGTAGGGGTCATTCCGGTTGCATGGTGGCCATTCTGGTTGGGTAGGGGTCATTCTGGTTGGGTACAAGTCATTCCGGTTGGGTAGGGGTTGGTAACGGTTTATTCCATAGGTTAACTTACCAGTTGCTTGAATATTAAAAGTGGAGGTACAGCCAACCAAGAAAATATTTGGTTGGATGGGGATCGGGGTCATTGTGGTTGGGTAGGGGTCATTCCGGTTGGATGGGGCCATTCTGGTTGGGTAGGGGTCATTCTGGTTTGGTACAAGTCATTCCGGTTGGGTAGGGGTTGGTAACAGTTTATTCCATAGGTTAACTTACCAGTTGCTTGAATATAAAGAAGTGGAGGTACAGTCCACCAAGAAAATAATTGGTTGGATGGGGATCGGGGTCATTGTGGTTGGGTAGGGGTCATTCTGGTTGGATGGGGGCCATTCTGGTTGGGTAGGGGTTGGGAATGGTTTATTCTATAAGTCAACTTAGCAGTTGCTTGAAAATAAAGAAGTGAAGGTGCAGCCCGCCAAGAAAAGAATTGGTTGGATAGGTGCCATTCTGGTTGGGTAGGTGCCATTCTGGTTGGGTAGGTGCCATTCTGGTTGGGTAGGTGCCATTCTGGTTGGGTAGGTGCCATTCTGGTTGGGTAAAGGCCATTCTGGTTGGGTAGGGGTCATTCTGGTTGGGTAGGGGTCATTCTGGTTGGGTAGGGGTCATTCTGGTTGGGTAAAGGCCATTCTGGTTGGGTAAAGGCCATTCTGGTTGGGTAAAGGCCATTCTGGTTGGGTAAAGGCCATTCTGGTTGGGTAAAGGCCATTCTGGTTGGGTAAAGTCCTTTCTGGTTGGGTAAAGGCCATTCTGGTTGGGTAAAGGCCATTCTGGTTGGGTAAAGGCCATTCTGGTTGGGTAAAGGCCATTCTGGTTGGGAAAAGCCCATTCTGGTTGAGTAAAGGCAATTTTGGCTTGGTAGGGGTCATTCAGGTTGAGTGGGGGTTGTCAATGGTTTATTCCATAGATTAACAGCTCATCAAGAAATGCATTGGTTGGTTATTGATCATTCTAGTTGTGTATTGATCATTTTGGTTGAGTGGAGGTCATTTTGGTTGGGTACGGGGTCATTTTGGTTGAGTGGCGGTCATTTTGGTTGGGTACGGGGTCATTTTGGTTGGGTGGAGGTCATTTTGGTTGAGTGGAGGTCATTTTGGTTGAGTGGAGGTCATTTTGGTTGAGTGGAGGTCATTTTGGTTGGGTGGAGGTCATTTTGGTTGGGTGGAGGTCATTTTGGTTGGGTGTAGGTCATTTTGGTTGAGTGGAGGTCATTTTGGTTGAGTGGAGGTCATTTTGGTTGAGTGGAGGTCATTTTGGTTGGGTTCGAGGTCATTTTGGTTGAGTAGGGGGTCATTTTGGTTGAGTAGGGGGTCATTTTGTTTGGGTAGGGGGTCATTTTGGTTGAGTAGGGGGTCATTTTGGTTGGGTGGAGGTCATTTTGGTTGGGCAGGGGTCATTTTGGTTTGGCAGGGGGTCATTTTGGTTGAGTGGAGGTTATTTTGGTTGAGTAGGGGGTCATTTTGGTTGGGTGGAGGTCATTTTTGGTTGGGTGGAGGTCATTTTGGTTGGGTGGAGGTCATTTTGGTTGGGTGGAGGTCATTTTGGTTGAGTAGGGGGTCATTTTGGTTGGGTTTGAGGTCATTTTGGTTGAGTAGGGGATCATATTGGTTGGGTGGAGGTCATTTTTGTTGAGTGGAGGTCATTTTGGTTGGGCAGGGGGTCATTTTGGTTGAGCAGGGGGTCATTTTGGTTGAGCAGGGGGTCATTTTGGTTGAGTAGGGGGTCATTTTGGTTGGGTGGAGGTCATTTTGGTTGAGTAGGGGATCATATTGGTTGGGTGGAGGTCATTTTTGTTGAGTGGAGGTCATTTTGGTTGAGTGGAGGTCATTTTGGTTGAGTGGAGGTCATTTTGGTTGAGTGGAGGTCATTTTGGTTGAGTGGAGGTCATTTTGGTTGAGTGGAGGTCATTTTGGTTGGGTTCGAGGTCATTTTGGTTGGGTTCGAGGCCATTTTGGTTGGGTTCGAGGTCATTTTGGTTGGGTGGAGGTCATTTTGGTTGAGTGGAGGTCATTTTGGTTGGGTTCGGGGTCATTTTGGTTGGGTAGGGGCTGTGAGCAGTTCATTCCATAGCCACAATCAGCAATTACTGGAATATATAGAGTGAAGGGACAGCCTGTCAAGAAATGAATTGAATGATCATAAATGTTTTGTATATTTTCTGCCCTTTTCTTCTATATGGAATAATCTGTTCTCACAGCTGTTGCTCATTGTTTGGATCTTCCGCTGAACACCATATTTGTGTTTTAGGAGCGCCTCCGTTCTTGAGACCACCGGGTCTTCGCGGCCCCCCACCACGTCTCTTACCGCCAGGACCTCCACCGGGCCGACCTCCTGGCCCTCCCCCAGGGCCACCTCCAGGCTTACCACCAGGTCCTCCTCCACGTGGACCCCCACCCCGCCTGCCTCCACCGGCACCTCCAGGTAAAAAAAAGTGTTTTTCCTTATAAAATTTTGCAAATAAATAATCTTTCATCATAAATCTTGGCCAAAATTTATTCAGATATCTTTTTAGTAAAAAAAACAAAAACAAAAACAAATTAGTTTATAACCAAAAGTTATAATTTAAAAAAAAATATTTTTAAATTTTTATTTTATTTTTCTATATTATTATTTGTTTTTTTTTACATACTGACACCCTAGCAGTAGGGTCACCATGGTGACACTGTACTTGTGGGGGGTGATGAAGATTTTTTTTTTTTTTTTACACTGATTGCTTTTACACCCATTAAGGCTGTAAAGCAATCATTTCTCCTTTTCTCTGGCTGCATTCTTGGTTGGTCACAGCTTGTCACATGGTACAAGGCTGTTGTGAATAGCTCTGTACCATGTGATCTCTGTGATCATTCACAGATTTCACACGTAGTAAGCGATGATGTCAGAAGTGACATCTTGCTTACTACCCTTCATGTGATCACTGATTGGCCAGTCAGTGATCACATGATCGGGACCTCACACAGAGGTCCCGTACAGCGCTCGGTGTTCCACTGTGTCCTCCGGATTGACCCCATATCCCTCCATCTCTATGCCCAGCGCTGGGATCGATGGTTTCTCAGGTAAGGCTGAGAACTGGCGAGGGGCGGGGTTTTTTTGGCACCTGTTTTTTTTTTCATTTTGGCCAAACCGTTTCGGCCACCAAAATTTTCGTGCATCCCTACAAGCAGTGCAAGTACCTGAATTTATGTGGTGTCAGTCTCTTGCAACCCCTGCACAGCAGAGCTCAGACTGGGAGAGGAGGGGCAAGGTCTTGGAGCCAAAAATGGAAATTGAAGAGTGCCACACCGCTGCTAAAAGGTCCAGATACCATTTTTTTCCAATGAAACTTGGGGACAATCCAGAGAGCAGACAACGCTTTTTCGGGGGCTCTAAAAAAACGCCCCCTTCATCAAGCATCGGAATGGACCTTGAATGTTACTTCTTCCTGCGTGATTACAAGCACACAGGCCTTTTCAGCAACTGGTTTGGCCTGTGCTTGTAATCGCACTTCCCCATACGGGAGCCTTGTACGGAAGAAGACGGCCTCCATTTAGACGTGCACGCTCCTCCTCCTTGCCCACTGGGTGCTGCAGACTGTAGCTGTGCAATCTGCTGATCAGTTGCTTTGTAACCAAGCAACTGATGAGCAGATTACACAGCTAATTGGAATTATGCATGTCTAAAGGGATGCTCAAGATATGTTCTTTCATACGATGCTTGGGAACAGCAGTACAGTGACTGTTGCCAGCCCAAAAATGATAATAGCTGTGGGAGGGAGGCCACCGTAGCTCGTTTACATGGAATGGAATAATTGGTTTCAGCACAAGGGAGGACTTGGTACATGTAGGGGGGGGGGGGGGATCGGGATTAAAGGTAAGCCTTCAGCTTTAACATTTTTAACTGTTATTAATGTCCCTTTGTCCTGTTTCTCCCGCAGGAATGCCCCCTCTTCCTCGGCCCATGATGCGACCCCCAATGGTTCCCCCACCCGGCACCGCTCCCCCCGGCATCTACCCACCAACCCCGCTGGCAAACCCAGGCGTGCTGAGTGCGCCCCCCAGCTTGATACAGAGACCCAAATCGGACGAAAGCGGGGCCACCATCGAGAAGAAGGCCACCGCGACCATCAGCGCCAAACCCCAGATCACCAACCCCAAAGCCGAAGTTACGCGTTTCGTACCCACCGCCCTCCGCGTTCGCAGGGAGAACAAACCCACGACGACCGGCCAGACCCTGAAGAAACCCGAGGAGGAAGTGGTGACGCGGTCGGTGACCAAAGCCGGACCCAAGCTCGGGGCTCCGGTGGCGATACAAACCAAGGACGATATGTACGAAGCGTTCATGAAAGAGATGGAGGGGCTTCTGTAACATCGGTCGGCTGTAGGGGAACGAACTTTTACGTAGATTACCCGGCTAGGTCTTCTGCAACATCAATCCTGAGGAGGTGGAGCATGCGGGGAGGGCGGTCTGCGGGGAGCGGCTGTCTAGGGGGAGGGCGGTCTGCAGGGAGCAGCTGTCTAGGGGGAGGGCGGTCTGCGGGGAGCGGCTGTCTAGGGGGAGGGCGGTCTGCGGGGAGCAGCTGTCTAGGGGGAGGGCGGTCTGCGGGGAGCAGCTGTCTAGGGGAGGGCGGTCTGCGGGGAGCGGCTGTCTAGGGGGAGGACGGTCTGCGGGGAGCAGCTGTAGCGAGCGGCTGTCTGCGGGGAGCGCCATCTGCAGGCCGGTTGTGCCAATGCAAAGATGATTCTTGTTTTGTCTTGACTACTGTGACTCCATTTTGTGTCCCGCCCGGAAATACCGCGAGTCCCATTTCAGGTTTTATTTTTTCATGTTCTGCGAGTATTAAACTTGTGTGATTTAAATTAATTCCACTGCCGCTGTGGTTTTGTTTTTGTAGTCTTTTTGTTTTTGTGGTTTTTTGTTTTTGTGGTTTTCTTGTTTTTGTGGTTTTCTTGTTTTTGTGGTTTTCTTGTTTTTATGTTTTTTTGTTTGTTTTTTGTTTTTTTTGTGGTTTTTTTTTTTTTTTTTTTTTTTTTTTATGGTTTTTTGTTTGCGTTTTTTTGTTTGTTTTTGGGGGGTTTTTTTTGTTTTTTTTTTTGTGGGTTTTTTTTCTTCACTTTTGTGACCTGTAGTCCAGTCGCCTCGATGCGGAGATAGACAACCCTGGAGAGGTGGAGATCTGCCCAGACTGCATGGAGATCGCCTAGCGAGGCCCCATTACAAAGATCGATTTTTGCGGAGGTCGGGTGAGTAGGAAGTAATCCAGTTCAGCGGTATGTAACGCAGAGCTTAAATGTCGGAGAAGGACCTGGGGTACACAGATTCCCAGTCCGTCCCACCCACCAAGGACCTGGGGTACACAGATTCCCAGTCCGTCCCGCCCACCAAGGACCTGGTGTATACAGATTCCCAGTCCGTCCCGCCCACCAAGGACCTGGAGTACACAGATTCCCAGTCCGTCCCGCCCACCAAGGACCTGGTGTATACAGATTCCCAGTCCGTCCCGCCCACCAAGGACCTGGGGTACACAGATTCCCAGTCCGTCCCGCCCACCAAGGACCTGGTGTATACAGATTCCCAGTCCGTCCCGCCCACCAAGGACCTGGAGTACACAGATTCCCAGTCCGTCCCGCCCACCAAGGACCCGGGGTACACAGATTCCCAGTCCGTCCCGCCCACCAAGGACCTGGGGTATACAGATTCCCAGTCAGTCTCACCCACCAAGGACCTGGGGTATACAGATTCCCAGTCCGTCCCGCCCACCATGGACCTGGGTTATACAGATTCCCAGTCCGTCCCACCCACCAAGGACCTGGGGTACACAGATTCCCAGTCCATCCCACCCACCAAGGACCTGGTGTATACAGATTCCCAGTCCGTCCCGCCCACCAAGGACCTGGGGTACACAGATTCCCAGTCCGTCCCGCCCACCAAGGACCTGGTGTATACAGATTCCCAGTCCGTCCCGCCCACCAAGGACCTGGAGTACACAGATTCCCAGTCCGTCCCGCCCACCAAGGACCTGGTGTATACAGATTCCCAGTCCGTCCCGCCCACCAAGGACCTGGGGTACACAGATTCCCAGTCCGTCCCGCCCACCAAGGACCTGGTGTATACAGATTCCCAGTCCGTCCCGCCCACCAAGGACCTGGAGTACACAGATTCCCAGTCCGTCCCGCCCACCAAGGACCCGGGGGTACACAGATTCCCAGTCCGTCCCGCCCACCAAGGACCTGGGGTATACAGATTCCCAGTCAGTCTCACCCACCAAGGACCTGGGGTATACAGATTCCCAGTCCGTCCCGCCCACCATGGACCTGGGTTATACAGATTCCCAGTCCGTCCCACCCACCAAGGACCTGGGGTACACAGATTCCCAGTCCGTCCCACCCACCAAGGACCTGGGGTACACAGATTCCCAGTCCATCCCACCCGCCAAGGACCTGAGCTACACAGATTCCCAGTCCATCCCACCCACCAAGGACCTGGGCTACACAGATTCCCAGTCCGTCCCACTCACCAAGGACCTGGCGTACACAGATTCCCAGTCCGTCCCACCCACCAAGGACCTGGGCTGCACAGATTCCCAGTCCGTCCCACCAACCAAGGACCTGGGGTACACAGATTCCCAGTCCATCCCACCCACCAAGGACCTGGGGTACACAGATTCCCAGTCCGTCCCACCAACCAAGGACCTGGGGTACACAGATTCCCATTCCATCCCACCCGCCAAGGACCTGGGGTACACAGATTCCCAGTCCGTCCCACTCACCAAGGACCTGGCGTACACAGATTCCCAGTCCGTCCCACCCACCAAGGACCTGGGCTGCACAGATTCCCAGTCCGTCCCACCAACCAAGGACCTGGGGTACACAGATTCCCAGTCCGTCCCACCAACCAAGGACCTGGGGTACACAGATTCCCAGTCCATCCCACCCACCAAGGACCTGGGGTACACAGATTCCCAGTCCGTCCCACCAACCAAGGACCTGGGGTACACAGATTCCCATTCCATCCCACCCGCCAAGGACTTGGGGTACACAGATTCCCAGTCCGTCCCACCCACCAAGGACCTGGGCTGCACAGATTCCCAGTCCGTCCCACCAACCAAGGACCTGGGGTACACAGATTCCCAGTCCGTCCCACCAACCAAGGACCTGGGGTACACAGATTCCCAGTCCATCCCACCCACCAAGGACCTGGGCTGCACAGATTCCCAGTCCATCCCACCCACCAAGGACCTGGGGTACACAGATTCCCAGTCCGTCCCACCCACCAAGGACCTGGGGTACACAGATTCTCAGTCTGTCCCACCCACCAAGGACCTGGGGTACACAGATTCCCAGTCCATCCCACCCACCAAGGACCTGGGGTACACAGATTCCCAGTCCGTCCCGCCCACCAAGGACCTGGGGTACACAGATTCCCAGTCCATCCCACCCACCAAGGACCTGGGGTACACATCCCACCCACCAAGGACCTGGGGTACACATCCCACCCACCAAGGACCTGGGGTACACAGATTCCCAGTCCGTCCCACCAACCAAGGACCTGGGGTACACAGATTCCCAGTCCATCCCACCCACCAAGGACCTGGGGTACACAGATTCCCAGTCCGTCCCACCAACCAAGGACCTGGGGTACACAGATTCCCAGTCCATCCCACCCACCAAGGACCTGGGGTACACAGATTCCCAGTCCGTCCCACCAACCAAGGACCTGGGGTACACAGATTCCCAGTCCATCCCACCCACCAAGGACCTGGGGTACACAGATTCCCAGTCCGTCCCACCAACCAAGGACCTGGGGTACACAGATTCCCAGTCCGTCCCGCCCACCAAGGACCTGGGGTACACAGATTCCCAGTCCGTCCCACCCACCAAGGACCTGGGCTACACAGATTCCCAGTCCATCCCACCCACCAAGGACCTGGGCTACACAGATTCCCAGTCCGTCCCACCAACCAAGGACCTGGGCTACACAGATTCCCAGTCCGTCCCGCCCACCAAGGACCTGGGCGACACAGATTCCCAGTCCGTCCCACCCGCCAAGGACCTGGGCGACACAGATTCCCAGTCCGTCCCACCAACCAAGGACCTGGGGTACACAGATTCCCAGTCCATCCCACCCACCAAGGACCTGGGGTACACAGATTCCCAGTCCGTCCCACCAACCAAGGACCTGGGGTACACAGATTCCCATTCCGTCCCACCCGCCAAGGACCTGGGGTACACAGATTCCCAGTCCGTCCCACTCACCAAGGACCTGGCGTACACAGATTCCCAGTCCGTCCCACCCACCAAGGACCTGGGCTGCACAGATTCCCAGTCCGTCCAACCAACCAAGGACCTGGGGTACACAGATTCCCAGTCCGTCCCACCAACCAAGGACCTGGGGTACACAGATTCCCAGTCCGTCCCACCCACCAAGGACCTGGGGTACACAGATTCTCAGTCTGTCCCACCCACCAAGGACCTGGGGTACACAGATTCCCAGTCCATCCCACCCACCAAGGACCTGGGGTACACAGATTCCCAGTCCGTCCCGCCCACCAAGGACCTGGGGTACACAGATTCCCAGTCCATCCCACCCACCAAGGACCTGGGGTACACATCCCACCCACCAAGGACCTGGGGTACACATCCCACCCACCAAGGACCTGGGGTACACAGATTCCCAGTCCGTCCCACCAACCAAGGACCTGGGGTACACAGATTCCCAGTCCATCCCACCCACCAAGGACCTGGGGTACACAGATTCCCAGTCCGTCCCACCAACCAAGGACCTGGGGTACACAGATTCCCATTCCATACCACCCGCCAAGGACCTGGGGTACACAGATTCCCAGTCCGTCCCACCCACCAAGGACCTGGGCTACACAGATTCCCAGTCCGTCCCACCAACCTAGGACCTGGGGTACACAGATTCCCAGTCCGTCCCGCCCACCAAGGACCTGGGGTACACAGATTCCCAGTCCATCCCACCCACCAAGGACCTGGGGTACACATCCCACCCACCAAGGACCTGGGGTACACATCCCACCCACCAAGGACCTGGGGTACACAGATTCCCAGTCCGTCCCACCAACCAAGGACCTGGGGTACACAGATTCCCAGTCCATCCCACCCACCAAGGACCTGGGGTACACAGATTCCCAGTCCGTCCCACCAACCAAGGACCTGGGGTACACAGATTCCCATTCCATACCACCCGCCAAGGACCTGGGGTACACAGATTCCCAGTCCGTCCCACCCACCAAGGACCTGGGCTACACAGATTCCCAGTCCGTCCCACCAACCTAGGACCTGGGGTACACAGATTCCCAGTCCGTCCCGCCCACCAAGGACCTGGGGTACACAGATTCCCAGTCCGTCCCACCCACCAAGGACCTGGGCTACACAGATTCCCAGTCCATCCCACCCACCAAGGACCTGGGCTACACAGATTCCCAGTCCGTCCCACCAACCAAGGACCTGGGCTACACAGATTCCCAGTCCGTCCCGCCCACCAAGGACCTGGGCGACACAGATTCCCAGTCCGTCCCACCCGCCAAGGACCTGGGCGACACAGATTCCCAGTCCGTCCCACCAACCAAGGACCTGGGGTACACAGATTCCCAGTCCATCCCACCCACCAAGGACCTGGGGTACACAGATTCCCAGTCCGTCCCACCAACCAAGGACCTGGGGTACACAGATTCCCAGTCCGTCCCACCAACCAAGGACCTGGGGTACACAGATTCCCATTCCGTCCCACCCGCCAAGGACCTGGGGTACACAGATTCCCAGTCCGTCCCACCCGCCAAGGACCTGGCGTACACAGATTCCCAGTCCGTCCCACCCACCAAGGACCTGGGCTGCACAGATTCCCAGTCCGTCCAACCAACCAAGGACCTGGGGTACACAGATTCCCAGTCCGTCCCACCAACCAAGGACCTGGGGTACACAGATTCCCAGTCCATCCCACCCACCAAGGACCTGGGCTGCACAGATTCCCATTCCATCCCACCCACCAAGGACCTGGGGTACACAGATTCCCAGTCCGTCCCACCCACCAAGGACCTGGGGTACACAGATTCCCAGTCCATCCCACCCACCAAGGACCTGGGGTACACAGATTCCCAGTCCGTCCCGCCCACCAAGGACCTGGGGTACACAGATTCCCAGTCTGTCCCACCCACCAAGGACCTGGAGTACACAGATTCCCAGTCCGTCCCACCAACCTAGGACCTGGGGTACACAGATTCCCAGTCCGTCCCGCCCACCAAGGACCTGGGGTACACAGATTCCCAGTCCGTCCCACCCACCAAGGACCTGGGCTACACAGATTCCCAGTCCATCCCACCCACCAAGGACCTGGGCTACACAGATTCCCAGTCCGTCCCACCAACCTAGGACCTGGGGTACACAGATTCCCAGTCCGTCCCGCCCACCAAGGACCTGGGCGACACAGATTCCCAGTCCGTCCCACCCGCCAAGGACCTGGGCTACACAGATTCCCAGTCCGTCCCACCCACCAAGGACCTGGGGTACACAGATTCCCAGTCCATCCCACCCACCAAGGACCTGGGGTACACAGATTCTCAGTCCGTCCCACCCACCAAGGACCTGGGGTACACAGATTCCCAGTCCGTCCCGCCCACCAAGGACCTGGGGTACACAGATTCCCAGTCCGTCCCGCCCACCAAGGACCTGGGGTACACAGATTCCCAGTCCATCCCACCCACCAAGGACCTGGGGTACACATCCCACCCACCAAGGACCTGGGGTACACATCCCACCCACCAAGGACCTGGGCTACACAGATTCCCAGTCCGTCCCACCAACCTAGGACCTGGGGTACACAGATTCCCAGTCCGTCCCACCAACCAAGGACCTGGGGTACACAGATTCCCAGTCCATCCCACCCACCAAGGACCTGGGGTACACAGATTCCCAGTCCGTCCCACCAACCAAGGACCTGGGGTACACAGATTCCCATTCCATCCCACCCGCCAAGGACCTGGGGTACACAGATTCCCAGTCCGTCCCACCCACCAAGGACCTGGGCTGCACAGATTCCCAGTCCGTCCCACCAACCAAGGACCTGGGGTACACAGATTCCCAGTCCGTCCCACCAACCAAGGACCTGGGCTGCACAGATTCCCAGTCCATCCCACCCACCAAGGACCTGGGGTACACAGATTCTCAGTCCGTCCCACCCACCAAGGACCTGGGGTACACAGATTCCCAGTCCATCCCACCCACCAAGGACCTGGGGTACACAGATTCCCAGTCCGTCCCGCCCACCAAGGACCTGGGGTACACAGATTCCCAGTCCATCCCACCCACCAAGGACCTGGGGTACACATCCCACCCACCAAGGACCTGGGGTACACATCCCACCCACCAAGGACCTGGGGTACACAGATTCCCAGTCCGTCCCACCAACCAAGGACCTGGGGTACACAGATTCCCAGTCCATCCCACCCACCAAGGACCTGGGGTAGACAGATTCCCAGTCCGTCCCACCCACCAAGGACCTGGGGTACACAGATTCCCATTCCATCCCACCCGCCAAGGACCTGGGGTACACAGATTCCCAGTCCGTCCCACCCACCAAGGACCTGGGCTACACAGATTCCCAGTCCGTCCCACCAACCTAGGACCTGGGGTACACAGATTCCCAGTCCGTCCCGCCCACCAAGGACCTGGGGTACACAGATTCCCAGTCCGTCCCACCCACCAAGGACCTGGGCTACACAGATTCCCAGTCCATCCCACCCACCAAGGACCTGGGCGACACAGATTCCCAGTCCGTCCCACCCGCCAAGGACCTGGGCTACACAGATTCCCAGTCCGTCCCACCAACCAAGGACCTGGGGTACACAGATTCCCAGTCCATCCCACCCACCAAGGACCTGGGGTACACAGATTCCCAGTCCGTCCCACCAACCAAGGACCTGGGGTACACAGATTCCCATTCCGTCCCACCAACCAAGGACCTGGGGTACACAGATTCCCATTCCGTCCCACCCGCCAAGGACCTGGGGTACACAGATTCCCAGTCCGTCCCACTCACCAAGGACCTGGCGTACACAGATTCCCAGTCCGTCCCACCCACCAAGGACCTGGGCTGCACAGATTCCCAGTCCGTCCAACCAACCAAGGACCTGGGGTACACAGATTCCCAGTCCATCCCACCCACCAAGGACCTGGGGTACACAGATTCCCAGTCCGTCCCACCCACCAAGGACCTGGGGTACACAGATTCCCAGTCCATCCCACCCACCAAGGACCTGGGGTACACAGATTCCCAGTCCGTCCCACCCACCAAGGACCTGGGGTACACAGATTCTCAGTCCGTCCCACCCACCAAGGACCTGGGGTACGCAGATTCCCAGTCCATCCCACCCACCAAGGACCTGGGGTACGCAGATTCCCAGTCCGTCCCGCCCACCAAGGACCTGGGCGACACAGATTCCCAGTCCGTCCCACCCGCCAAGGACCTGGGCTACACAGATTCCCAGTCCGTCCCACCAACCAAGGACCTGGGGTACACAGATTCCCAGTCCATCCCACCCACCAAGGACCTGGGGTACACAGATTCCCAGTCCGTCCCACCAACCAAGGACCTGGGGTACACAGATTCCCAGTCCGTCCCACCAACCAAGGACCTGGGGTACACAGATTCCCAGTCCGTCCCACCCACCAAGGACCTGGGGTACACAGATTCCCAGTCCGTCCCACCCACCAAGGACCTGGGGTACACAGATTCTCAGTCCGTCCCACCCACCAAGGACCTGGGGTACACAGATTCCAAGTCCATCCCACCCACCAAGGACCTGGGGTACACAGATTCCCAGTCCATCCCACCCACCAAGGACCTGGGGTACACAGATTCCCAGTCCGTCCCACCCACCAAGGACCTGGGGTACACAGATTCCCAGTCCGTCCCACCCGCCAAGGACCTGGGGTACACAGATTCCCAGTCCGTCCCGCCCACCAAGGACCTGGGCTGCACAGATTCCCAGTCCGTCCCACCAACCAAGGACCTGGGCTGCACAGATTCCCAGTCCGTCCCACCCACCAAGGACCTGGGCTGCACAGATTCCCAGTCCGTCCCACCAACCAAGGACCTGGAGTACACAGATTCCCAGTCCGTCCCACCAACCTAGGACCTGGGGTACACAGATTCCCAGTCCATCCCACCCACCAAGGACCTGGGGTACACAGATTCCCAGTCCGTCCCACCAACTAAGGACCTGGGGTACACAGATTCCCAGTCCGTCCCACCAACCAAGGACCTGGGGTACACAGATTCCCAGTCCATCCCACCCACCAAGGACCTGGGCTGCACAGATTCCCAGTCCATCCCACCAACTAAGGACCTGGAGTACACAGATTCCCAGTCCGTCCCACCCACCAAGGACCTGGAGTACACAGATTCCCAGTCCGTCCCACCAACCTAGGACCTGGGCTGCACAGATTCCCGCTCTGTCCCGCCCACCAATGACTGCAAGGACTGATTGACAGCACAGAGATTTCCGCTCTGTCCCGCCTACAAATGACAGGAAGGAGATTCTTGATTACTGATGACTGCAAGGAATGGTGTCATCTCACTGGTGTCGGTGGGAGGGATGGTGCCATTATTTGTTGGAATACATTTTGATTGGTTGGGGGTTGGTGTGTGAATATCGCTTATTATGTACATGGAAAAGTCATTTGCAGCGAATTATCCCTTCCTGGGGCGCAAGGCAGTGCAATTGGTACGTCTCATCACTTTCTGTTGATTCCTGGATTTGCTCCTCCAAACCTCCCATCATACTTAGGCGCCAATAGACCCATGCAGAAGGGTCCAGGCCGGGGTCAGGAAATCTCATGAGGGTAACACTTGGTGTCAGGACACCATCCATGAAGGAGGAGCGTGTATGTCAACAAACAGGCTAGGCACTTCTGCCAGGTCCTGCGTGGGCACGCTCCCTTGAGACCTCATCTTCATTCCTATTGACCACCTGTGTATGACCTCGCTTGGCTCCTGACTTTAGCTTTAACCCTTCTGGTCTATGATCCTGACCACCCTGTTATCTTCAGTCCTACTGACCTCCCATCTATGATCCTGACCACCCTGTTATCTTCAGTCCTACTGACCTCCCATCTATGACCCTGACCACCCTGTTATCTTCAGTCCTACTGACCTCCCATCTATGACCCTGACCACCCTGTTATCTTCAGTCCTACTGACCTCCCATCTATGACCCTGACCACTCTGTTATCTTCAGTCCTACTGACCACCCATCTATGACCCTGACCTCTCTCTTATCTTCAATCATACCGACCACCCGTCTATGACCCTGCCTTGGACTCCTGACCGTTCTGTAATAATTTTTACTGACCACCTGTGTATGACCTTGGCTTGGCTCCTGACCACTTTATCTTTAATCCTACTGATCACCCATCTATGACCCTGACCACTCTCGTCTTAATGACACCTGTGTATGACCCTGACCACTCTGTTATCTTCAGTCCTACTGACCACCCATCTATGACCCTGACCACTCTGTTATCTTCAGTCCTACTGACCACCCATCTATGACCCTGACCACTCTGTTATCTTCAGTCCTACTGACCACCCATCTATGACCCTGACCACTCTCATCTTAATGACACCTGTGTATGACCCTGACTTGGACTCCTGACCATTCTGTTATATTCAATCCTACTGAACACCTGTGTATGAGTTCGGCTCCTGACCACTTTATCCTACTGATCACCCATCTATGACTTTGACCATTCTGTTATCTTCAGTCCTACTGAACACACGTCTATGACCCTGTCTTGGGCTCCTGACCCTTCTGTACTCTTCAGTCCTACTGACCACCTGTGTATGACCTTAACTTGGCTCCTGACCATTTTGTTATCCTACTGATCACCCATCTATGACCTTGACCATTCTGTTATCTTCAGTCCTGCTGACCACCTGTCTATGACCCTGGCTTTATCTCCTGATCACTCTATTTTCAACCCTACTGACCACCTGTCTATGACCCTGGCTTGGGCTCCTGACCACCCTCTTACCTTCAATCCTACTGAGCACCCGTCTATGACCCTGGCTTGGGCTCCTGACCACCCTCTTACCTTCAATTCTACTGACCACCCGTCTTTGACCCTGGCTTGGGCTCCTGACCACCCTCTTACCTTCAATCCTACTGACCACCCGTCTATGACCCTGGTTTGGGCTCCTGACCACCCTCTTACCTTCAATCCTACTGAGCACCCGTCTATGACCCTGGCTTGGGCTCCTGACCACCCTCTTACCTTCAATCCTACTGAGCACCAGTCTATGACCCTGGCTTGGGCTCCTGACCACCCTCTTACCTTCAATTCTACTGACCACCCGTCTTTGACCCTGGCTTGGGCTCCTGACCACCCTCTTACCTTCAATCCTACTGACCACCCGTCTATGACCCTGGTTTGGGCTCCTGACCACCCTCTTACCTTCAATTCTACTGACCACCCGTCTTTGACCCTGGCTTGGGCTCCTGACCACCCTCTTACCTTCAATCCTACTGACTTCCCTTCAACGATCTGTTTGGCTCCTGACCTCAATCCAGTTCTTTTCTGCTGGCCATTTCCTGCATCCCCCCTGCCTACTGCTGGGGTTGGCATTCCACCAGCTGCTGGGCCTGACCTGCTCATCTACAGTGTACTTCAAGAGACTCCTCTCCTGAGAGCTGCCCTGCTGATCACCTTCAGCAGCAGCCACCAGAAAACTGGTCTATTGGCATCTGTGCCCCTTTGTACCTTCCACTGCCTGCATCCACCTCCAGGGGTGTTCAGACCAGAGCTGCAAGGGAAGCCCGCTCTTCACTTTGGCCTCCAACAAGGTGCGGGACACATGGGCTATCACTGTCCTCTTCTGAAAATGCTAGTTGCCTGGATCTAATGCTGGCACAGACTGCTTTGAATACTTTGGGCCCCCAACCCTAGAGCAAGTATAGCGAGAAGGCCTGTCTTTTCATTGACAGTCCTAATCTGCTTGTTCCAGATGAGTTAAAGCCCTCTATCTCTCTTTGTAGCCACCATTCAGATGAACGGAGAGCAGAGAATATAATTTATAATAAACAAGCCCGAATGAAAGAACACATCCTAGGTATCCCTTTAGATGAGCATGTTCCTCCCTGCTGACCACTGGATGGTGCAGAATTTATTTCAGTCCAAGTGAAAAAAACACATCTTTGGTATCCCTTTAGATGAGCATAATTCTCCCTGCTGACTTTATCTAAGCCCAAGTGAAAGATCAAATACTTGGTATCCCTTTAGATGAGCCTGTTCCTCCCTGCTGGCCAATGAGTAAAAATTACTAATGGAGATAAGGTAATCTATCATATAAACACCAGTCAATTACAACAAAAAAATATATGAAAACATTTTTAAGTTTTATTCGTACACAAGCAATATTTAGGAATAAAAAAAAAAAAAACTGGGAAAGGGATTTCTTAGTTTAATACCGGTAGGTAATATTTCCACATGTACAAAATATTCTGCGAAGAGCCTAATGAAACAGCCCAATGGCTAAACATACAGAACACACTGACGTTAGAGCCGCACACTTACAACCACCCAACTAATATTGAGTAGGTCCCCCTTCCGCTGCCAAAACAGCCCTGACCCGTCTCGGCATGGACTCCACTAGACCTCTGAAGGTATGCTGTGGTATCTGGCACCAAGCTGTCAGTAGCAGGTCCTTCAAGTCTTGTAAGTGGCGAGGTGGGGCCTCCATGGATTGGACTTGTTTTTCCAGCACCTCCCACAGATGCTCAATTGGATTGAGATCTGGAGAATTTGGAGGCCAAGTCAACACCTCAAACTCATTGTTGTGTTCCTCAAACCATTCTTGAACCATTTTTGCAGTGTGGTAGGGTGCATTAGCCTGCTGAAACAGGCCACTGCCGTCAGGGAATACCGTTTGCATGAAGGGGTGTACTTGGTCAGCAACAATGTTTAAATAGGTGGTACTTCCATCCACGTGAATGGCAGGACCCAAGGTTTGCCAGCAGAACATGGCCCAAAGCATGACACTGCCTCCGCTGCCTCCTAAACCCATCTCTTCCCCAGGCACGCGACGCACACACACCTGGCCATCCACCTCGTGTAAAAAGAACCGTGATTCATCAGACCAGGCCACGTTCTTCCATCGCTCCGTGGTCCATTTCTCATACTCGTGTGCCCATTGTAGGCGCTTTTGGCTGTAGGTCAGCATGGGCTCCCGCACCGATCTGCGCCTACGCATCCCCATACGCAACAAACTACGATGCACCGTGTGTTCCGACACCTTTCTATTGGAACCAGCGTTTACTTTTTCAGCAATTTCAGATACGGTAGCTCCTCTATTGGATTGGACTACGTCGGTCAGCCTTTGCTCCCCACATGAATCAATAAGCCTTGGCCGCCCGTGACCCTGGCGCCGGTTGACCGGTTCTCCCTCCTGTAAGCACTTTTGGTAGATCCCGACCACAGCAGACCGAGAACATCCCACAAGAGCGGCAGTTTCGGCGATGCTCTGGCCCAGTCGTCTGGCCATCACAATTTGGCCCTTGTCAAAGTCGCTCAGATCCTTACCCTTCCCCATTTCTTCTGCTTTCAGCACATCCGTCGTAACCTGAAATGATAAATACACAATGACGAACTCCGACCAACGGAAGTCGGTGTGATCAGAGAACAGCATGACAGGATACACATGTGCATATCTCTCGTCCCTCCCCCGGCCTGTAGAATACCTAGAAAATGGATGGAAAAGGCTGAGTAAGGCCTCGTTCACATGCGCCTACTATAGTATATACTGTGCCAGGGCGGTGTTCACCCACATGGGGATACACATGCGTTCTGAGCATCCTCGTGCAGGAAGTCCCATTCATTCCACCACTCCTAATCTGACAGCCGTGCAAGTGTACTGAACGCATACTGTGGGCAAACATGGCCCTCACGTAGATGTAGTACACCTGTGTGAACGAGGCCCCAGTGTCTGTACGCCAACCAGAGCAGGGGAAAAGGCCAAACACTGAGACCTGCCATCCTCCCAGGTGGATGGAAAAGGGGTTTTTGTCCCCCCTCCATCAATAAGCCTTCCCTCCCCTATCTCCATCAATGAGCCTTCCCTCCCCTATCTCCATCAATGAGCCTTCCCTCCCCACCTCCATCAATGAGCCTTCCCTCCCCACCTCCATCAATGAGCCTTTCTTCCCCTCCTCCATCAATGAACCTTCCCTCCCCCACCTTCATCAATGAACCTTCCCTCCCCTACCTCCAATAATAAGCATTCCCTCTCCACCTCCATCAATGAGTCTTCCCCCACCTCCATCAATGAGCCCCCCCCCCCCCCACCTCCTTCAATGAGCTTTCCCTCCCCACCTCCATCATGAGCATTCCCTACCCCACCTCCACCAATGGGCCTTCCCTACCCCACCTCCACCAATGGTCCTTTCCCTCCCCACCTCCATCAATGGGCCTTTCCCTCCCCACCTCCACCAATGGGCCTTTCCCTCCCCACCTCCACCAATGAGCCTACACCAATGAGCCTTCCCTACCCCACCTCCATCAATGGGCCTTCCCTACCCCACCTCCATCAATGGGCCTTCCCTACCCCACCTCCAGCAATGGGCCTTTCCCTCCCCACCTCCAGCAATGGGCCTTTCCCTCCCCACCTCCTTCAATGAGCCTTTCCCGCCCCACCTCCACCAATGAGCCTTCCCTCCCCTACCTTCATCATGAGCCTTCCCTACCCCACCTCCATCAATGGGCCTTCCCTACCCCACCTCCATCAATGGGCCTTCCCTACCCCACCTCCATCAATGGGCCTTTCCCTCCCCACCTCCATCAATGGGCCTTTCCCTCCCCACCTCCATCAATGGGCCTGATCGCCACCATTATTAGTATAAAAAAAAAATCCCAGTATCTGTACCGCCATTTGTAGACGCTATAACGTTCACCTAAACCAATTAATTTACACATATTGGGATTTTTTTTTTAGCAAAGACACGGAGCGGGAGACATTTTGGCCGAAATTTATGATGAAATTTGATTTTTATTTTTTTTTCCTGGATGTGTTTTATATCAAAAAGTCAAAAATATTGTTTGTTTTTTTTCAAAATTGTTTATAGCGCAAAATATAAAAACAGCACAGGCGATCAAATACCACGAAGAGAAGGACGTAAATTTAATTTGGGTGCAGAGTTGCAGGACCGCGCAATTGTCAAAGTAACGCAGTGCCATATCGCAAAAAATGGTCTGGTCAGGAAGGGGGGGAATCCTCCGGAGGGGAAGCGGATAAAGACAACTTGTCACGCCGTATTTCTATCACAAGAGATGTTTACATTTCTTGTGATAGGAATGAAAGTGATAAAAAATCCTCTGGAGGGGGAGGGGGAGAATCCTCTGGGGAGGAATAAGGGGGAATCCTTTGGAGGGGGGGAAATCCTCTGGAGAGGGAATCCTTTGGAAGGGGAGGAGAGGGGGAAATCATCTGGAGGGGGAATGAAAGTGATAAAAAAAAATCCTCTGGAGGGGGAATCCTCTGGAGCAGAGGGGAATCCTTTGGAGGGGGGGGAGTCCTCTGGAGGGGGGGGGGGAATCATCTGCAGGGGGAATCCTCTGGAGCAGAGGGGGAATCGTTTGGAAGGGAGGCAGGGGGGGATCCTCTGGAGGGGGAGGAGAAATCATCTGGAGGGGGGGAAATCCTCTGGGAAGGAATAAGGGGGAATCCTCTGGAGGGGGAGGAGAAATAATCTGGAGGGGAAATCCTCTGAAGCAGAGGGGAATCCTTTGGAAGGGGAGCAGGGGGGGGGATCCTCTGGAAGGGGAGGAGAAAGCATCTGGAGGGGGAATCATCTGGAGGGGGAATCCTTTGGAATGGGGGGGGGGGGGGTAATCCTCTGTAGGGGGAGGGGTTAAAAAAGCACTGAAAATAGTACATTGGCGCGGCTCGCGGGCATGCGCAAAGACTAAGCGTCACGAAGCAGCCAGAAACCAGGAAAATCCCAGAAATGAACCCTTCATACCTGCTACACTGACAAGAGAGGAGCTCCAGACTAAAAATCACCGGAGATCTCCGTCCTCCCAGCTAGGAGGAGCCCACAACTTCGCCCCTCCCCGCTTCCGGTCCAAGCCGGAAGTGACATCACCTCTGGAACCAGGGCAAGAAACAGCCTCTGGTCCCCAAACACCAACCCCCCACCACCCTAGCAGAGAGATAGAGAAGTAAGGCAGCCATCGCCCCGCAGCCCCAGCGCCACGTTCACCGGAAAGCCGTGGCAATCGCGGAATAGCGTTTCACCGTGGAACGCAAACCGCCGGCGCCATTTGGCCCGACGCACATCAAGAAGGCGCGGCGCCCCGAAATGATGTCATCACGTCGCTGCACGACTTGAACGTAACAATAGTACAGGGAAGCGCCGGTCCGTTGCTCAGCAACCAGGCGAGAGCCAGAAAGGAGCAAAAATAAAGACAAAAAAAACCATAAATCTGATGAATATAATAGAAATAAAAATAAGAAGCCATATCTCCTCATTCACTTAAAGACCAAAACAAACCCCAACACCCGATGCACATTTCTGTCTGTACGTATCACCGCAAAAAAGTGCTGGTCAGCAGGAAAAATAGCCGCTTGTCTACATTATTATTTAATTTAAATCATTTTTTGATAAAATTTACTGTAACCCCCCCAAAAAATCATTTATTTTTCTGAAGTCAGGGGCCCTGGTCTCCACTCAGTGTCCTCGATCCCTCTTTGCCAATCCCTCCACTGGCCTCCATTCAGTGTCCTCCACCCCTCTCTGCCAATCCCTCCACTGGCCTCCACTCAGTGTCCTCCAACCCTCTCTGCCAATCCCTCCACTCAGTGTCCTCCACCCCTCTCTGCCAATCCCTCCACTGGCCTCCAATCAGTGTCCTCCACCCCTCTCTGCCAATCTTTCCACTGGCCTCCATTCAGTGTCCTCCACCCCTCTGTGCCAATCCCTCCACTGCCCTCCACTCAGTGTCCTCCACCCCTCTCTGCCAATCCCTCCACTGGCCTCCACTCAGTGTCCTCCACCCCTCTCTGCCAATCCCTCCACTGGCCTCCATTCAGTGTCCTTCACCCGTCTCTGCCAATCCCTCCACTGGCCACCACTCAGTGTCCTCCACCCCTCTCTGCCAATCCCTCCACTGGTCTCCACTCAGTGTCCTCCACCCCTCTCTGCCAATCCCTCCACTGGCCTCCACTCAGTGTCCTCCACCCCTCTCTGCCAATCCCTCCACTGGCCTCCACTCAGTGTCCTCCACCCCTCTCTGCCAATCCCTCCACTGGCTTCCCATTGCCCAACGGATAAAATTCAAAACATTAACAATAACGTATAAAGACATTTATAACTCCACCCCAAATTACATCACCGACCTTGTCTCCACATTTCACCCAAACCGTACTCTCTGCTCCTCCCACAACCTCCTGCTCTCTAGCTCCCTTGTCTCCTCCTCCCATACTCATCTCCAGGACTTCTGCAGAGCTTCCCCCATCCTCTGGAACTCTCTACCCCAATTTATCAGACTATCACCTACTCTGCTCACTTTTAGGCGATCTCTGAAAACCGATCTCTTCAGGGAAGCCTATCCTGCCCTCAGCTAATAATGGAATCTTCTACTCTTCCAACCAGTCCATCCCCCAAAGTTGCTACCTTTTGTACCACCAGCCCCTCCCTCCTAGATTGTAAGCTCCCAGGATCAGGCCCTCCTATCCCTCTTGTATTGAACTGTATTGTTGCTGTACTGTCTCCCTTTATATTGTACAGCGCTGAGCACACTGTTGGCGCCATAAATCCTGTATAATAATAATAAGTCTTAAACTCAAGAAGCGGTTCAGATAACAATCCCCCATAGGCCTTAAAAATGAGACCCGTAGAATGACTTCCTTGTACTATACCGTCCAAAATAGGGACCAAAATAAAAACAAAAGCGGTCGGAGCCAAACATTGGGTGTTCAGAGCAAGTCTGAATTGTAGATATTGAAAAAAAAAAACCCATCTTTGACCCAAGTCGTAGTCCATACAGAGTTGTTGGTATGTTTTCAACACCCCATAGGAGTACAGTTGCTGCAAAGTAGTGATCCCCACACGTTTTATTTACAGGCGTACCTCGGTTTACATATTTAATGTGTTCTGCGGGACTTTTCGTACTGTGCAAATTGTAGCCTCCGTTTCCTGTTCTTAGATGACAGGAGTGGCACCCAGTGTGGTCTTCTGATGACAGGAGTGGCACCCAGTGTGGTCTTCTGATGACAGGAGTGGCACCCGGTGTGGTCTGATGACAGGAGTGGCACCCGGTGTGGTCTTCTGATGACAGGAGTGGCACCCAGTGTGGTCTTCTGATGACAGGAGTGGCACCCGGTGTGGTCTTCTGATGACAGGAGTGGCACCCAGTGTGGTCTTCTGATGACAGGAGTGGCACCCGGTGTGGTCTTCTGATGACAGGAGTGGCACCCAGTGTAGTCTTCTGATGGCAGAAGTGGCACCCGGTGTGGTCTTCTGATGACAGGAGTGGCACCCGGTGTGGTCTGATGACAGGAGTGGCACCCGGTTTGGTCTTCTGATGACAGGAGCGGCACCCAGTGTGGTCTTCTGATGACAGGAGTGGCACCCGGTGTGGTCTTCTGATGACAGGAGTGGCACCCAGTGTAGTCTTCTGATGGCAGAAGTGGCACCCGGTGTGGTCTTCTGATGACAGGAGTGGCACCCGGTGTGGTCTGATGACAGGAGTGGCACCTGGTGTGGTCTGCTGATGACAGGAGTGGCACCCGGTGTGGTCTTCTGCTGCTGTAGCCCATCTGCTTCAAAGTTGGACGTGTTGTGCATTCAGAGATGGGATTCTGCATACCTTGGGTGTAACGAGGGGTTATTGGAGTTACTGTTGCCTTTCTATCATCTGAAACCAGTCTGCCCATTCTCCTCTGACCTCTGACCTCAACAAGGCATTTTCCTCTACACAACTGCCACTCACTGGATATTTTCTCTTTTTCGGACCATTCTCTGTAAACCCTAGAGATGGCTGTGAGGGAAAATCCGAGTAGATCAGCAGTTTTTGAAATACTCAGACCGGCCCGTCTGGTGCCAACCACCATGCCACGTTCAAAGTCACTTCAATCCCCTTTCTTCCCCATTCTGATGCCCAGTTTGAACTTCAGCAAGTCGTCTTCACCATGTCCAGATGCCTAAATGCATGGAGTTGCTGCCACGTGATTGGCTGATTAGCAATTTGTGTTACCAAGCAATTTAACAGGTGGAACTAATAAAGTGTATATAATATATATACAGTGGGGATGGAAAGTTTGGGCACCCCAGCTAAAAATTTGTATTAATGTGCATAAAGAAGCCAAGGAAAGATGGAAAAATCTCCAAAAGGCATCAAATTACAGATTAGACATTCTTATAATATGTCAACAAAAGTTAGATTTTATTTCCATCATTTACACTTTCAAAATAACAGAAAACTAAAAAATGGCGTCTGCAAAAGTTTGGGCACCCTGCAGAGTTAATATCTTGTACTGCCCCCTTTGCCAAGCTGAGACCTGCCAGTGTCATGGATTGTTCTCAATCATCGTCTGGGAAGACCAGGTGATGTCAATCTCAAAGGTTTTAAATGCCCCGACTCATCTGACCTTGCCCCAACAATCAGCACCATGGGTTCTTCTAAGCAGTTGTCTAGAAAACTGAAACTGAAAATAGTTGACGCTCACAAAGCTGGACAAGGCTATAAGAAGCTAGCAAAGCGTTTTCAGATGTCAATATCCTCAGTTTGGAATGTAATTAAGAAATGGCAGTCATCAGGAACAGTGGAAGTTAAAGCAAGATCTGGAAGACCAAGAAAAATATCAGACAGAACAGCTCGCAGGATTGTGAGAAAAACAATTCAAAACCCACGTTTGACTGCACGATCCCTCCAGAAAGATCTGGCAGACACTGGAGTTGTGGTCACTATTCCACTATAAAGAGATACTTGTACAAATATGGTCTTCATGGAAGAGTCATCAGAAGAAAACCTCTTCTACGTCCTCACCACAAAAATCATCGTTTGAACTTTGCAAATGCACATATAGACAAGCCTGATGCATTTTGGAAACAAGTTCTGTGGACCGATGAGGTTAAAATTGAACTTTTTGGCCGGAATGAGCAAAGGTACGTTTGGAGAAGAAGGGGCACAGAATTTAATGAAAAGAACCTCTGTCCAACTGTGAAGCATGGGGTTGGATCAATCATGCTTTGGGGTTGTGTTGCAGCCAGTGGCACAGGGAACATCTCATGAGTAGAAGGAAAAATGGATTCAATAAAATTTCAGCAAATTTTGGATGGTAACTTGATGCCATCTGTGAAAAAGCTGAAGTTAAAGAGAGGATGGCTTCTACAAATGGATAATGATCCTAAACACACCTCGAAATCCACGGGGGATTACATCAAGAGGCGTAAACTGAAGGTTTTGCCATGGCCTTCACAATCTCCTGACCTCAACATCATTGAAAATCTATGGATAGACCTTAAAAGAGCAGTGCGTGACAGACAGCCCAGAAATCTCAAAGAACTGGAAGACTTTTGTAAGGAAGAATGGGCAAAGATACCTCAAACAAGAATTGAAAGACTCTTGGCTGGCTACAAAAAGCGTTTACAAGCCGTGATACTTGCCAAAGGGGGCAGTACAAGATATTAACTCTGCAGGGGGCCCAAACCTTTGCAGATGCCATTTTTTTGTTTTCTGTTATTTTGAAAGTGTAAATGATGGAAATAAAATCTAACTTTTGTTGACATATTATAAGAATGTCTAATCTGTAATTTGATGCCTTTTGGAGATTTTTCCATCTTTCCTTGGCTTCTTTATGCACATTAATACAAATTTTTAGCTGGGGTGCCCAAACTTTTGATCCCCACTGTATATTTGTTGTTTTTTTTACACATTTTATTTTTTTCTTACGTTATTGCTATTACAAGGGGCTAAGAAGTCTGCTATCTGATAGCATTGGGGTGGTGACAGGTCCTCTATATGGAGACATCAGGAGTCTATTAGACCTCCACTGGAGGCACAATTTGTGTTCATTTATAGGTCATCACTTCTGGTAAGAAGCTGGAGGGTCAATGTTGGATCACAGAGGATGTCATACTTCATGTGGCGTGTCATTATCACATGTTGATGCTATGCTGGCCCTTTTGGTCACATGACATATGGACGTGTTGGACTGATATTTCATTCACCTCAGTGATTTCATTTATTTTTTTGTTTTAATATAGTGCCACTGTTTTTTTACTTTCGTAATCTGTTGGTTGGAGGTTGTCATTCTGTGTTTATTATTTCAAATTATTATGAATATTTCTTGCACTTTTGTATACAATTACATTGTGGCGTCTTACGTAGAACAGCACCTAATCGTCTGGAAGAAACGGGTAAAAACCCGAAAAACACATCAACGGAGGGGGACACCTGTTCCTGCCTTTCCATGTTTCTATCTATTATATACCACCGTATTATACTGGATGGAACGTCAAAGATGTTCTATAGGTTTACCCTTTGGGCTCTTTTGTTAGGTCCTTCACCAGATATGTCCTACATGTGGAACTTTCAACGACTGGCACCAAACACTGAAAACAAAATCCTTTTCCCTGTTTGGTTATCTCAAAAAAATGTTACAAATAAAATTTATTATATGTTTTTATATTTTTGGGGTTTTTTTGTGGTACGTTGTAATTGGCCGGTGTTAATGTGATGGACTACTTTATCTCCATTAGTACTTTTTTGTCTCTACAAGTTCTAGAAGTGATCAAGACAGCGGTGTCAGGAGATCGGTAGATCCTCCAACGAATGTTTTAGGAAGGATTGGTAAGGTACTTTTTTGTCTCTACAAGTTCTAGAGGTGATCAAGACAGCGATATCAAGAGATCGGTAGATCCTCCAACAATTGTTTTAGGAAGGATTGGTAAGGTACGTTTTTGTCTCTACAAGTTCTAGAGGTGATCAAGACAGCGGTGTCAGGAGATCGGTAGATCCTCCAACGAATGTTTTAGGAAGGATTGGTAAGGTACTTTTTTGTCTCTACAAGTTCTAGAGGTGATCAAGACAGCGGTGTCAGGAGATCAGTAGATCCTCCAACTAATATTTTAGGAAAGATTAGTAAGGTACTTTTTTGTCTCTACAAGTTCTAGAGGTGATCAAGACAGCGGTGTCAGGAGATCGGTAGATCCTCCAACGAATGTTTTAGGAAGGATTGGTAAGGTACTTTTTTGTCTCTACAAGTTCTAGAGGTGATTAAGACAGCGATATCAAGAGATCAGTAGATCCTCCAACAGATGTTTTAGGAAGGATTGGTAAGGTACTTTTTTGTCTCTACAAGTTCTAGAGGTGATTAAGACAGCGATGTCAAGAGATCGGTAGATCCTCCAACAAATGTTTTAGGAAGGATTGGTAAGGTCTACACCCTCCAGTGGCCAGCTCCCTCTCTGGAATATTCACGGGATGGGTTTTCTCTTTTGCAATCAGCAGGAAGTCGATGTATCACTCAACCTATTCAATTCTTGAGGATCAGCAGGAGTATGACCCATCTATAAAAACAGATGTTCCAACATAGCATTGATAATGTAGATTATGTTGTAACTAGGGATGCACCAAGGAGCCGATACCGAGTACTCGTGAAAATACACCCTGAAATCTGATGGGGTGCCTCCAGGTTTCTTCAGGGGTGCCTTAGCAGAATGCCTAAACATTGCCCAGAAATTGTATGCAAGCCAGGGGTGGAGAAAAAGACACCTGTAACGATAGGCGACCTATGTAATTAAATATATAATTCTTGTGTTCTTGGTACCAGTAAATTCCGTTTATTTTTTTATTTTCTTAATTTAAAATGTTAAAAAAAAAAAGAATCGAGTAAGCCAAGGTGATTCAAGTCATTTTTTAATTCCGGACATATTAGGAGGTACAATGTCTCAGATAGATGTCAGACGGCCTCCACGATTTGCACGTTGCCTTTCTTAGAGAACGTCAGCTGGCTCCAGTCGAAGACGTTCCCTTTGGTCTTCTCCTTTCCTCTGAACATTGACCGCAAAGTCTTGAGTGACAGAACTTTATTCCACATGTTCAGGTCTTTGATTTTTCCCACAAAGCTTTGCGAGCCGTCGAAGTCGTGCCCAAGGGAGTCTTGGTCCTGGCCGAGCATGGCGATGCCTCCTGGTCGCACCTTGTGTCCCTTGCTATAAACCCTGTTGGCGTACCTTCTCCCGTTCACCCACACCTCGCTGCGCCCATACTTCGACTCCCACGTCAGGCAGATGTGTTGCCACTCTTTGCTCCTGTCCAGCGTTGGGAACATGAGGCCGTCTCCGCTCATGTAGAACCCCAGCTTCCCGGACTTTTCCAGCCACAAATTCAGCTCGTCGTAGAAGAGAGTGCGGTAAGAGAATAGGATGGTTTCTCTGTTTTTTGGAACATTTAAAGACACTTTCATGCTGAGGGTGAAGGCGTTTAATTTCAGCGGCAGGGCAGGGGACAAGTCGATGTAACTGCTGTTACTTTCTTCGGGGAACAGGAAGTATTTTCCTGTAAGATCTGAAAAAGGAAAGGAAGTATTGGGTTAAAATTGGTCAAAAGGATGCAACCAAAAAAACTATGATAGGGGTCTATTGAAAAAAGTATGCATATGGCCTCAGGGCCGTGGATAAGGGGGTACCACCAGTCCTCCTGTACGGGGCCCAGGCAGCTGTGTAAATTGGATGTGGGCAGGAAGGATGATCAGCATGGTGGGGGAGGGGCAAGTACTGGAACTGATCCCCTGTGTGGCTCCCTCTGCAGAGGCTGAAAGCTTGCTTCTTCTCCTCTCTCTCCCACTGGCTTTTAGCTGCTGCAGAGGGAGCCATACAGGGGATCTGTTCCAGTAATTGCCTCCTGACACACCCATCACCCTCCCTGTGCACCATACATTTCCATCTGCTGCCACCACCCCTGCAGTGTTGCCAACTTCCCTCCTCTCCTTCCCACCGGCAGCTGCAAGCACACAACAGGATCATCAGGATGGAGAGCGGAAGGAAGGGTCTGGTAAATATGTCACATTTGCCAAGCCCATTCCTTTCCTGAATGAACACAATGAATGATCGGTAAAAATCACTCATTATGTTCATTCATAATTGAAGCTTAGTAAACTTTTTTTTTTGTGGGGAGGAGAGGGCTTGTAAGGTTGGCTGTATGGGGCACCGTGGTTTGGGGGGCCTTGTCAGGTTGGCTATATGGGGCCCCGTGGTGTGGGGGGCCTTGTCAGGTTGGCTGTATGGGGCACCGTGGTGTGGGGGGCCTTGTCAGGTTGGCTGTATGGGGCACCGTGGTGTGGGGGGCCTTGTCAGGTTGGCTGTATGGGGCACCGTGGTGTGGGGGGCCTTGTCAGGTTGGCTGTATGGGGCCCCGTGGTGTGGGGGGCCTTGTCAGGTTGGGTGTATGGGGCCCCGTGGTGTGGGGGGCCTTGTCAGGTTGGCTGTATGGGGCACTGTGGTTTGGGGGGCCTTGTCAGGTTGGCTGTATGGGGCACCGTGGTGTGGGGGGCCTTGTCAGGTTGGCTATATGGGGCACCGTGGTGTGGGGGGCCTTGTCAGGTTGGCTGTATGGGGCCCCGTGGTGTGGGGGGCCTTGTAAGGTTGGCTGTATGGGGCACTGTGGTTTGGGGGGCCTTGTCAGGTTGGCTGTATGGGGCACCGTGGTGTGGTGGGCCTTGTCAGGTTGGCTGTATGGGGCCCCGTGGTGTGGGGGGCCTTGTAAGGTTGGCTGTATGGGGCACCGTGGTTTGGGGGGCCTTGTCAGGTTGGTTGTATGGGGCCCCGTGGTTTCAATGGACTTTGTGCAGGATGTCATGGGGATGCCCTCTTAGTGAAAGCTACAATCCAAAGGAAGCGCCAAACAAACGTCCAAGAATCCAAGAAAATTCAGTGATAAAATTGATTCATAGCAAAATAGAGCCAACGTGTTTCGGGGGGCCCCTTCATTAGGGCTTAGGAATTCTGACTGCGCTGAAATGGACTCAGGTGAGCAGATACCAAATAAAACTGCACTGTGATTCGCTGATTGGAAAGTTTCAGGGAGGAAGGTTACGCCTGTGTTGGTGAATGCAGCAATGGACTGACCCCAACTCTAACCCTAACCCTATATCACTGACTGCCCACTGCTGGGACCATATCCAAAAGGGAAGAAGACCCTGGTCTTCATGTAGACTGAAGTTGCACCCAAGGGGTGGGCAGGAGGGGCAGCCGCCCAGGGTAGAGAGATAGGGGAGGGCGCCCCCTCACTGTGCACAAGGTCCACATCAATGGCTGACAACCAGTAGGCTGCAGCTTCATGTCTGCTCTGACAGCTACTGCTGTCACGTTGTGCTCCAACATACCAGCTCTCCAGCCACAGCTGACACAAGAACAAACCACGCATGTGCAGCTACCTTCCAGCTACGTAAGGAAGCAAGCGTTTGGCCACGAATGGGCAGTGTGTACTCCATGCCAACCATAAACAGCCAGAGCAAGGGTCAAAGAATAGGCACAAGGTGGTATACCCATTCTACGGCATGTGTTGGGGGGGGGGGGCACAGTTTTGCATCCTTGCCCTGAGCACTGGACAATACTGTCCCAGTACTGGCCACACCAAGGTATAGCCATCTAGATATAGATTTGTCCCAAGATAAAACTGCATTACAAAGTTCACACGCTTCGGGGGTCTGAGGACACCCCCTTCATCGGGGCTTGAAATGAAAGACAACATATACTGGACTGATGCAAAATATACATTTGTTTTTGGACCAAACTGGTAAAAAGAAGAGTCTGTCATCAGCTGCCGAAGGACTCAAACAAATACATGTTTTGTATCAGTCATGAATACCTTTTATTTACAGGGATGCTCTCTCTCCTTCCCTCTCCCCCCCCTCTCTCTCTCCCTCTCTCTCCCTTCCCCTCTCTCTCCCTCCCCTCTCCCCCCCTCTCTCTTCCCCCCCTCTCTCTCTCCCCCCCCTCTCCCTCTTTCTCTGCCCTCTTTCCCCTCCATCTCCCCCCTCTCTCTCGTCCCACCTCCCCTTTCTCTCCCTCCCTCCCCTCCCCATATCTCCCCCCTCTCTCTCCCTCCCCTTTCTCCCTCTATCACTCTCCCTCCCCTCCCCCCCCCTCTCTCACTCTCCCTCCCTCTCTCCCTCTCTCTCCCCTCTCTCTGTGCCCTCTCCCCCTCTCTCTCTCTCTCTCCTCCCCCCCTCTCTCACTCTCCCTCCTTCCCCTCCCCCTCTCTCACCCCCCCTCTCCCCCTCTCTCTCCCTCCCCTTTGCCTCTCTCACTCTCCCTCCCTCTCCATCTCTCTCCCCTCTCTCTGTGCCCTCTCCCCCTCCCTCTCTCTCTCCTCCCCCCTCTCCCCCTCCCCCCCTCTCTCTCTCTAGCACCTATACCGATGGAGGCTTTTCAGGTACCGTAGTTTGGTGGCGTTCCGAGGGCGTACACAATTTTAAAACGTCACATGTTTGGTATCTACTTACACGGCATAACATCCATCTTTTACATGTTACCGAAAATTGGGTGTCGTGTTTTTGCGCATTAAAATTCACGAAATCGTGAATTTTTTCAGAAAATTTGCTTCTGGAAAAAAAACACTGCACAAATATCATGTGACATATGAATAGGCAACGACCACCATTTTATTCTCTAGGGCAGAGGTCACCAAACGTTTTATACAAAGAGACAGTTTATTGTTCTTCAGACTTTAGGGGGGGCTGGTGGCAGTGGATGAAATAGTGCTCCAAGGGTCAGTTAAAGAAAACGGCCGTATCTGGCCCCCGGGCCACAGTTTGGAGACCACTGCTTGAAAATATATATATAATGTTTGGGGATTCTAAGTAGTTTTCTAGCAAAAAAAATGATGCTTTTTACATGTAGGAGAAAGGTCAGAATTGGGGCGGACTGGAAGGTGTTAAAGTAACTGAAAAAACATACCAGATGCTATCGATTTTTCAGACTCTTCACTGCCTGGGAGAAAGATGTAAAAGTAAAAATAGGTAAGGAATAATGAGCCGGTGGACACACGGGGCAGGTTTACATTTTCTAAATATAACTTAAAATTTGTGCCGGATCCTATGGGTAAAAGTCCTGCAGCTTCTCCAACATTACATAAAACACACTCAATGACAAACAAAAATGATAATAAATTCTCCAATCATTCTAATATTCTACCCATAGGGGCCATCAATATCAGTCAGTTATGTTTATCAAATGAACTACAACTTAAAACTGAACGAAAATTGGAAAAACTTACCTGGAGCTACTGCGGCTTGAGGTTCCGAGGCAACTTAACAAAAAACAGAAAACATTTGTCTTCATCACCGAAAACCTACCCAGAAAACATTCTATCTTACAAGCACCCAGGGCAGGTACATAGATCTGTACATGGTCAGGATGGAGGACATAGATCTGTACATGGTCAGGATGGAGGACATAGATCTGTACATGGTCAGGATGGAGGACATAGATCTGTACATGGTCAGGATGGAGGACATAGATCTGTACATGGTCAGGATGGAGGACATACAGTCATGGCCGAAATTGTTGGCACCCTTGATATTTCTCCAGGAAATCATGTATTTCTCACGAAACGTATTGCATTAACACATGTTTTGCTATACACATGTTTATTCCCTTTGTGTGTATTGGGACAAAACAAAAAAAGGGAGGAAAGAAAGCAAATTCGACATAATGTCACACAAACCTCCAAAAATGGGCTGGACAAAAGTATTGGCACCCTTTCACAACTGCGGATAAATAAGAATGTTACAAGCATGTGATGCTCCTGTAAACTCACCTGGGGCAAGTAACAGGTGTGGGCAATATAGAAATCACACCTGAAAGCAGATAAAAAGGAGAGACGTTCACTTAACCTTTGCATTGTGTGTCTGTCTGTGCCACACTAAGCATGGACAACAGAAAGAGGAGACGAGAACTGTCTGAGGACCTGAGAACCAAAATTGTGGCAAAATATCAACAATCTCAAGGTTACAAGTCCATCTCCAGAGAACTAGATTTGCCTTTGTCCACAGTGCGCAACATTATCAAGAAGTTTGCAACCCATGGCACTGTAGCTAATCTCCCTGGTCGTGGACGGATGAGGAAAATTGATGAAAGATTGCAACGCAGAATAGTCCGGATGGTGGATAAGCAGCCCCAAACATGTTCCAAAGACATTCAAGCTGTCCTGCAGGCTCAGGGAGCATCAGTGTCAGCGCGAACTATCCGTCGACATTTAAATGAAATGAAACGCTATGGCAGGAGACCCAGGAGGACCCCACTGCTGACACAGAGACATAAAAAAGCAAGACTACAGTTTGCCAAAATGTACTTGAGTAAGCCAAAAGCCTTCTGGGAAAACGTCTTGTGGACAGATGAGACCAAGATAGAGCTTTTCGGTAAAGCACATCATTCTACTGTTTACCGAAAACGGAATGAGGCCTACAAAGAACAAAACACAGTACCTACGGTAAAATATGGTGGAGGTTCAATGATGTTTTGGGGTTGTTTTGCTGCCTCTGGCACTGGGTGCCTTGACTGTGTGCAAGGCATCATGAAATCTGAGGATTACCAAAGGATTTTGGGTCGCACTGTAGGGCCCAGTGTCAGAAAGCTGGGTTTGCGTCCAAGATCCTGGGTCTTCCAGCAGGACAATGACCCCAAACATACGTCAAAAAGCACTCAGAAATGGATGGCAAAGAAGCGCTGGAGAGTTCTGAAGTGGCCAGCAATGAGCCCAGATCTAAATCCCATTGAACACCTGTGGAGAGATCTTAAAATTGCTGTTGGGAAAAGGTGTCCTTCCAATAAGAGAGACCTGGAGCTGTTTGCAAAGGAAGAGTGGTCCAAAATTCCGGGTGAGAGGTGTCAGAAGCTTATTGATGGTTATAGGAAGCGACTGATTTCAGTTATGTTTTCCAAAGGGTGTGCAACCAAATATTAAGTTAAGGGTGCCAATACTTTTGTCCAGCCCATTTTTGGGGTTTTGTGTGACATTATGTCATATTTGCTTTTCTGCCTCTGTTTTATATTTGTTCCAATACATACAAAGGGAATAAACATGTGTATAGCAAAACATGTGTTAATGCAATACCTTTTTTGTGTGAAATACTTGATTTTCAGGAAAAATATCAAGGGTGCCAACAATTTCGGCCATGACTGTAGATCTGTACATAGTCAGGATGGAGGACATAGATCTGTACATAGTCAGGATGGAGGATATAGATCTGTACATGGTCAGGATGGCAGAACATAGATCTATACATGGTCAGGATGGAGGACATAGATCTGTACATGGTCAGGATGGAGGACATAGATCTGTACATGGTCAGGATGGAGGACATAGATCTATACATGGTCAGAATGGAGGGCATAGATCTGTACATGGTCAGGATGGCAGAACATAGATCTGTACATGGTCAGGATGGAGGACATAGATCTATACATGGTCAGGATGGAGGACATAGATCAGTACATGGTCAGGATATATGTCCTCCAACCTGACCATGTACAGATCTATGTCCTCCAACCTGACCATGTACAGATCTATGTCCTCCAACCTGACCATGTACAGATCTATGTCCTCCATCCCGACCATGTACAGATCTATGTCCTCCATCCCGACCATGTACAGATCTATGTCCCCCATCCTGTCCATGTACAGATATATTGTATATCCTCCATCCTGACTATGTACAGATCTATGTCCTCCATCCTGACCATGTACAGATATATTGTATATCCTCCATCCTGACCACGTACAGATCTATGTCCTCCATCCCGACCATGTACAGATCTATGTCCTCCATCCTGACCATGTACAGATATATTGTATATCCTCCATCCTGACCACATACAGATCTATGTCCTCCATCCTGACCACGTACAGATCTATGTCCTCCATCCTGACCACGTACAGATCTATGTCCTCCATCCTGACCACGTACAGATCTATGTCCTCCATCCTGACCACGTACAGATCTATGTCCTCCATCCTGACCACGTACAGATCTATGTCCTCCATCCTGACCACGTACAGATCTTTGTCCTCCATCCTGACCACGTACAGATCTATGTCCTCCATCCTGACCACGTACAGATCTATGTCCTCCATCCTGACCACGAACAGATCTATGTCCTCCATCCTGACCACGAACAGATCTATGTCCTCCATCCTGACCATTACATATCTATGTCCTCCATCATGACCATATACAGATATATGTCCTCCATCCTGACCATGTACAAATCTATGTCTTTCATCCTGACCATGTACATATCTATGTCCTCCATCCTGACCATGTATAGATATATGTTCTCCATCCTTACTATGTACATATCTATGTCCTCCATCCTGACCATGACAGATCTATATCCTCCATCCTGACCATGTACAGATCTATGTCCTCCAACTTGACCATGTACAGATGACAAACAAAAATGATAATAAATTCTCCAATCATTCTAATATTCTACCCATAGGGGCCATCAATAGCAGTCAGTTATGTTTATCAAATGAACTACAACTTAGAACTGAACAAAAATTAGAAAAACTTACCTGGAGCTTCTGTGGCTTGAGGTTCCGAGACAACTAAACAAAAAACAGAAAACATACAGATTTATATCCTCCATCCTGACCATGTACAGATCTATGTCCTCCATCCTGACCATGTACAGATCTATGTCCTCCATCCTGACCATGTACAGATCTATGTCCTCCATCCTGACCATGTACAGATCTATGTCCTCCATCCTGATCATGTACAGATATATGTCCTCCATCCTGATCATGTACAGATATATGTCCTCCATCCTGGCCATGTACAGATCTATGTCCTCCATCCTGACCATGTACATATCTATGTCCTCCATCCTGACCATGTACAGATCTATGTCCTCCATCCTGACCATGTACAGATCTATGTCCTCCATCCTGACCATGTACAGATCTATGTCCTCCATCCTGACCATGTACAGATCTATGTCCTCCATCCTGACCATGTACATATCTATGTCCTCCATCCTGACCATTACATATCTATGTCCTCCATCCTGACCATTACATATTTATGTCCTCCATCATGACCATATACAGATATATGTCCTCCATCCTGACCATGTACAAATCTATGTCTTTCATCCTGACCATGTACATATCTATGTCCTCCATCCTGACCATGTATAGATATATGTTCTCCATCCTTACTATGTACATATCTATGTCCTCCATCCTGACCATGACAGATCTATATCCTCCATCCTGACCATGTACAGATCTATGTCCTCCATCCTGACCATGTACAGATCTATGTCTTCCATCCTGACCATTACATATCTATGTCCTCCATCCTGACCATTACATATCTATGTCCTCCATCCTGACCATTACATATCTATGTCCTCCATCCTGACCATTACATATTTATGTCCTCCATCATGACCATATACAGATATATGTCCTCCATCCTGACCATGTACAAATCTATGTCTTTCATGCTGACCATGTACATATCTATGTCCTCCATCCTGACCATGTATAGATATATGTTCTCCATCCTTACTATGTACATATCTATGTCCTCCATCCTGACCATGACAGATCTATATCCTCCATCCTGACCATGTACAGATCTATGTCCTCCATCCTGACCATGTACAGATCTATGTCTTCCATCCTGACCATGTACAAATCTATGTCCTCCAACTTGACCATGTACAGATCTATGTCCTCCTTCCTGACCATGTACAGATCTATGTCCTCCTTCCTGACCATGTACAGAGATTTTTCCTCCATCCTGACCATGTACAGATCTATGTCCTCCATCCTGACCACGTACATATCTATGTCTTCCATCCTGACCACGTACAGATCTATGTCCTTCATCCTGACCATGTACATATCTATGTCCTCCATCATGACCATGTACAGATATACAGTATGTCCTCCATCCTGACCATGTACAGAGATTTGTCCTCCATCCTGACCATGTACAGATCTATGTCCTCCATCATGACCATGTACAGATATACAGTATGTCCTCCATCCTGACCATGTACAGAGATTTGTCCTCCATCCTGACCATGTACAGATCTATGTCCTCCATCATGACCATGTACAGATATACAGTATGTCCTCCAGCCTGACCATGTACAGAGATTTGTCCTCCATCTTGACCATGTACATATCTATGTCCTCCATCCTGACCACGTACAGATCTATGTCCTCCATCCTGACCACGTACAGATCTATGTCCTCCATCCTGACCACGTACAGATCTATGTCCTCCATCCTGACCACGTACAGATCTATGTTCTCCTTTGTTTTTTGGGGCCCTTATCAGTTATAAACACAATTTCCATACTTCCATATAAAATGCATTATCCTGTCTGCCTGTTATAAATTAAAGTATCCCAACCTCCCCCATCCCTCAAAAACCAATGAATCAGCTGACTTTTTAGACACAGGCGCACAATATTTGAAACAAAACACTTCTTTAGAATGATAAAAGTAACGCTCTGTACATACCTTGCTGAGCAACAGGTTCCCCAAATACTTGGACTTCACAGAGGGTTAAGTATTTTTTTTCATTGGGCAAATGAATGGAAACGTACTGGCCCTCCATTCCTCTGCAGTTAAAGGCCATTGTCTCCCCATAATTCATTTTGAATATTGTTTCGCATCTGCAAGATGAAATAAAGTGAACCTGTCATGATGGGAGCTGCAGCTACTCACCTGATTTAGAAGCTACATGTTGGGTTGTTGTCCTCCTTCTCTGGAGCTCCTCTCTGCACACTGCAGGTTGATGGGTTCAGTGATTGTTCTACAATATTACCTACCTGGGGTTGCCGATTCCTCCCTTGTCTGTAGAATTTCCAATACGGATCTCAGCACCATTAATTCTCTCTCGACAGCAGTCACCACGATTGGTGATGGCCACGGATTGGATGCGATGGGGGGATTTCAAATTCACTTTCCACCAGGGGTTCTTGTCATACTTAGTGTGAGTGCACTGATGGAGCATGGAATTACTCTGCAGGGATCCATCAATGGCTCTTCCCGGGTGATCTCGGGGGCTGTAAAAGGATGACTGGGAGGGAAGGCCTCTTAGAGCCACATTCTTCACTGTTGGATATATAAAAATCCTTAGAATTTACCTCGATTCTTCTCCCTCTCCTCGACTCTCCATCTTCCTCTCCCTCTCTATTGTCCTTTCCCTCTCCTTTCCTCTCATCTCCCTCTCCTCTCCTCTGCTCTCCTCTCCATCTTTCACTCCTCTCCCTCTCCTTTCCATCATCCTCTCCCTCTCCTTTCCTCTCCTCTCCATTTTCCTCTCATCTCCCTCTTCCCTCCCTCACCATCTTCCTTTCCTCTCCTCTCTATTTTTCTCTCCCTCTCCTCTCCATCATCCTCTCCTCTCAATCTTCCTCTCCTCTCCATCTTCCTCTCCTTTCCATAGTCCTCTCCCTCTCCTTTCCTTTCCTCTCCATTTTCCTCTCATCTCCCTCTTCCCTCACCTCTCCATCTTTCTCTCCCTCTCCATCTTCCTCTCCTTTCTAATTTTTCTCTCCCTCTTCTCTCCATCTTCCTCTCCTCACCTCTCCATCTTCCTCTCTATTTTTGTCTTCCTCTCCTCTCCATCTTCCTCTCCTCTCTATCTTCCTCTCATCTCCATCTCCCTCTCATCTCCCTCTCCTTTCTTCTCCACTCCTCTCCATCTTCCTCTTCTTTATTCTCCCTCTCTTCTCCTCTCCATCATCCTCTCTCTCTATTTTTTCCTATCCTCTCCTCTCCCTCTTCCCTCTCCATCTTCCTCACCTCTCCTCTGCTCACCTCTCCATCTTTCACTCCTCTCCCTCTCCTTTCCATCATCCTCTCCCTCTCCTTTCCTCTCCTCTCCATTTTCCTCTCATCTCCCTCTTCCCTCCCTCACCATCTTCCTTTCCTCTCCTCTCCTCTCTATTTTTCTCTCACTCTCCTCTCCATCTTCCTCTCCTCTCCATCTTTCACTCCTCTCCCTGTCCTTTCCATAGTCCTCTCCCTCTCCTTTCCATAGTCCTCTCCCTCTCCTTTCCATAGTCCTCTCCCTCTCCTTTCCATAGTCCTCTCCCTCTCCTTTCCATAGTCCTCTCCCTCTCCTCTCCCTCTCCTCTCCATTTTCCTCTCATCTCCCTCTTCCCTCACCTCTCCATCTTTCTCTCCTCTCCTTTCTATTTTTCTCTCCCTCTTCTCTCAATCTTCCTCTCCTCACCTATCCATCTTCCTCTACATTTTTGTCTTCCTCTCCTCTCCTCTCCATCTTCCTCTCCTTTCCATCTTCCTCTCCTCTCTATCTTCCTCTCATCTCCATCTCCCTCTCCTTTCTTCTCCACTCCTCTCCATCTTCCTCTTCTTTCTTCTCCCTCTCTTCTCCTCTCCATCATCCTCTCTCTCTATTTTTTCCTATCCTCTCCTCTCCCTCTACCTGTCCTCTTCTTCATCCTCTTCCCTGTCCTATCCCTCTTCCTCTCCCCCCCCATCCCCATATCTCTCCTTTGCTATCTTTTCTATCTCTTTCTCTCCCTCTCCATCTTCCTCTCCTTTCCTCTCCCTCTCTTCTCCTCTCCATCATCCTCTCTCTCTAATTTTTCCTATCCTCTCCTCTCCCTCTACCTGTCCTCTTCCTCTTCTTCATCATCTTCCCTATCCTTTTCCTCTTCCTCTCCCCCCCTCCCCATATCTCTCATTTGCTATCTTTTCTATCTCTTTCCCTCTCCTCTCTCATTGACTCTCCAAGCATTTGCTCCCCCTCCCCCTCTCATTCTCTGTTCTTTTGTCGGTAATTCCAATATATTGGATGACCTTTACCTCCATGATGTTGTTTCTGGAGCTCGAGATCCCCGTTCCAACCTTCGCCTGAGAATGAATTACAGAAATAAAGATTAGTGATTGTAAAGTCATTTTTTAAAAAATAGCAAACCGGCTATACTCATCTGCAGACCGATCCTCCTCGTTTTGGGTCCCCCGCTGGCACTCCTGGCTTATCTTCTTCTCGGGTCCCCCCGCTGGCGCTCCTGGCTTATCTTCTTCTCGGGTCCCCCCGCTGGCGCTCCTGACTTATCTTCTTCTCGGGTCCCCCGCTGGCGCTCCTGGCTTATCTTCTTCTTGGGTCCCCCGCTGGCGCTCCTGGCTTATCTTCTTCTCGGGTCCCCCGCTGGCGCTCCTGGCTTATTTTCTTCTCGGGTCCCCCGCTGGCGCTCCTGATTTATCTTCTTTTCGGGTCCCCCGCTGGCGCTCCTGGCTTATCTTCTCGGGTCCCCTGCTGGCGCTCCTGACTTATCTTCTTCTCGGGTCCCCCGCTGGCGCTCCTGACTTATCTTCTTTTCGGGTCCCCCGCTGGCGCTCCTGGCTTATCTTCTCGGGTCCCCCGCTGGCACTCCCGACTTATCTTCTTCTCGGGTCCCCCGCTGGCACTCCTGACTTATCTTCTTCTCGGGTCCCCCGCTGGCGCTCCCGACTTATCTTCTTCTCGGGTCCCCCCGCTGGCACTCCTGGCTTATCTTCTTCTCGGGTCCCCCGCTGGCGCTCCTGACTTATCTTCTTCTCGGGTCCCCCGCTGGCGCTCCTGACTTATCTTCTTCTCGGGTCCCCCGCTGGCGCTCCTGGCTTATCTTCTCGGGTCCCCCGCTGGCGCTCCTGACTTATCTTCTTCTCGGGTCCCCCGCTGGCGCTCCTGACTTATCTTCTTCTCGGGTCCCCCGCTGGCGCTCCTGGCTTATCTTCTCGGGTCCCCCGCTGGCGCTCCTGACTTATCTTCTTCTCGGGTCCCCCGCTGGCGCTCCTGACTTATCTTCTTCTCGGGTCCCCCGCTGCCGCTCCTGACTTATCTTCTTCTCGGGTCCCCCGCTGGCGCTCCTGACTTATCTTCTTCTCGGGTCCCCCGCTGGCGCTCCTGACTTATCTTCTTCTCGGGTCCCCCGCTGGCGCTCCTGACTTATCTTCTTCTCGGGTCCCCCGCTGGCGCTCCTGACTTATCTTCTTCTCGGGTCCCCCGCTGGCGCTCCTGGCTTATCTTCTTCTCGGGTCCCCCGCTGGCGCTCCTGACTTATCTTCTTCTCGGGTCCCCCGCTGGCGCTCCTGACTTATCTTCTTCTCGGGTCCCCCGCTGGCGCTCCTGACTTATCTTCTTCTCGGGTCCCCCGCTGGCGCTCCTGACTTATCTTCTTCTCGGGTCCCCCGCTGGCGCTCCTGACTTATCTTCTTCTCGGGTCCCCCGCTGGCGCTCCTGACTTATCTTCTTCTCGGGTCCCCCGCTGGCGCTCCTGACTTATCTTCTTCTCGGGTCCCCCGCTGGCGCTCCTGACTTATCTTCTTCTCGGGTCCCCCGCTGGCGCTCCTGGCTTATCTTCTTCTCGGGTCCCCCGCTGGCGCTCCTGACTTATCTTCTTTTCGGGTCCCCCGCTGGCGCTCCTGGCTTATCTTCTCGGGTCCCCTGCTGGCGCTCCTGGCTTATCTTCTCGGGTCCCCTGCTGGCACTCCTGGCTTATCTTCTTCTCGGGTCCCCCGCTGGCGCTCCTGGCTTATCTTCTTCTCGGGTCCCCCGCTGGCGCTCCTGGCTTATCTTCTTCTCGGGTCCCCCGCTGGCGTTCCTGGCTTATCTTCTTCTCGGGTCCCCCGCTGGCGTTCCTGACTTATCTTCTTCTCGGGTCCCCCGCTGGCGCTCCTGACTTATCTTCTTCTCGGTGTGACTCCATAAGAAGCCGCTTCCTATGGTGGCCATCCTGTTAGCTCAGTTCTAACCTGACAGATAACCCCACTGTGCCAGCAACTGACGAGTTTCGAGGGCGTGCCCCCTTCTTCAGAGTTAGGCCTACACGAGGGGGCTCTACATATGGAGAGGAGCTACAAAGTCTAGTAATGGATTGGATGAGGTGGAAGAGAAATAATAACTGTCAATGTGACCTCCTATGATGAGAATACATTGTTGTCTACAGCCAGAGATTGTTACATCTGTCTGGGTGGGGGTTGGTCAAGACTGAATAGTAAGTTGGTATCAGTGAAAAGAATAATGTCCCATCGTTGGTATCAGTGGGAGAAATAGTACCCTATTGTTGGTGTTAGTGGGAGGAATAGTGCCCCATCATTGGTGTCAGTGGGAGGAATAGTGCCCCATCATTGGTGTCAGTGGGAGGAATAGTGCCCCATCATTGGTGTCAGTGGGAGGAATAGTGCCCCATCATTGGTGTCAGTGGGAGGAATAGTACCCCATCATTGGTGTCAGTGGGAGGAATAGTGCCCCATCATTGGTGTCAGTGGGAGGAATAGTGCCCCATCATTGGTGTCAGTGGGGGGAATAGTACCCTATTGTTGGTGTTAGTGGGAGGAATAGTGCTCCATCATTGGTGTCAGTAGGAGGAATAGTGCCTATCATTGGTGTCAGTGGAAGGAATAGTGCTCCATCATTGATGTCAGTAGGAGGAATAGTGTCCCATCATTGGTGTCAGTGGGAGGAATAGTGCCCCATCATTGGTATCAGTGGAAGGAATAGTGCCCCATCATTGGTGTCAGTGGGAGGAATAGTGCCCCATCATTGGTGTCAGTGGGAGGAATAGTGCCCCATCATTGGTGTCAGTAGGAGGAATAGTACCCCATCATTGGTGTCAGTGGGAGGAATAGTGCCTCATCATTGGTGTCAGTGGGAGGAATAGTGCCTCATCATTGGTGTTAGTGGGAGGAATAGTGCCCCATCATTGGTATCAGTAGGAGGAATAGTGCCTCATCATTGGTGTCAGTGGGAGGAATAGTGCCCCATCATTGGTGTCAGTGGGAGGAATAGTGCCCCATCATTGGTGTCAGTGGGGGGAATAGTGCCCCATCATTGGTGTCAGTGGGAGGAATAGTGCCCCATCATTGGTGTCAGTGGGAGGAATAGTGCCCCATCATTGGTGTCAGTGGGAGGAATAGTGCCCCATCATTGGTGTCAGTGGGAGGAATAGTGCCCCATCATTGGTATCAGTGGGAGGAATAGTGCCCCATCATTGGTATCAGTAGGAGGAATAGTGCCCCATCATTGGTGTCAGTGGGAGGAATAGTTCCCATCATTGGTGTCAGTGCGAGGAATAGTGCCCCATCATTGGTATCAGTGGGAGGAATAGTGCCTCATCATTGGTGTCAGTGGGAGGAATAGTGCCCCATCATTGGTGTCAGTGGAATAGTATCCCATCATTGGTGTCAGTGGGAGGAATAGTGCCCCATCATTGGTGTCAGTGGGAGGAATAGTTCCCATCATTGGTGTCAGTGGGAGGAATAGTGCCCCATCATTGGTATCAGTGGGAGGAATAGTGCCTCATCATTGGTGTCAGTGGGAGGAATAGTGCCCCATCATTGGTGTCAGTGGAATAGTATCCCATCATTGGTGTCAGTGGGAGGAATAGTGCCCCATCATTGGTGTCAGTGGGAGGAATAGTGCCCCATCATTGGTATCAGTAGGAGGAATAGTGCCCCATCATTGGTGTCAGTGGGAGGAATAGTGCCTCATCATTGGTGTCAGTGGGAGGAATAGTGCCCCATCATTGGTGTCAGTGGGAGGAATAGTGCCCCATCATTGGTATCAGTAGGAGGAATAGTGCCTCATCATTGGTGTCAGTGGGAGGAATAGTGCCCCATCATTGGTGTCAGTGGAATAGTATCCCATCATTGGTGTCAGTGGGAGGAATAGTGCCCCATCATTGGTGTCAGTGGGAGGAATAGTGCCCCATCATTGGTATCAGTGGGAGGAATAGTGCCCCATCATTGGTGTCAGTGGGAGGAATAGTGCCCCATCATTGGTGTCAGTGGGAGGAATAGTGCCCCATCATTGGTGTCAGTGGGAGGAATAGTGCCCCATCATTGGTGTCAGTGGGAGGAATAGTGCCCCATCATTGGTATCAGTGGGAGGAATAGTGCCCCATCATTGGTGTCAGTGGGAGGAATAGTGCCCCATCATTGGTGTCAGTGGGAGGAATAGTGTCCCATCATTGGTATCAGTGGGAGGAATAGTGCCCCTTCATTGGTGTCAGTGGGAGGAATAGTGTCCCATCATTGGTATCAGTGGGAGGAATAGTGCCTCATCATTGGTGTCAGTGGGAGGAATAGTGCCCCATCATTGGTGTCAGTGGGAGGAATAGTGCCCCATCATTGGTGTCAGTGGGAGGAATAGTGCCCCATTGCAGGAGTCAGGAGGAGGAATGGTCCCCCCAGGACCGGATAAAGGCAAGCAAAGGGCTGCATTTGACCCATGGGCCGCAGTTTGGAGACCACTGATGGAAAGGTAAGAATGGCTCGGCTCCACGGATGGTGTAGAGGAGTGAGACTACAACTGGTTAAACAATCCTTAGAGGGAATACAGTAAATCTTACTCGGGGTATCGATGTGAAGACCGAACACTTGAACTTCACACAGTTCCAGGCGTGTCTCCTTGTCCGGGATGACGATATTGATGTATCGGCCCTCCATCCCGTCACAGTTAAACGAGAAGGTTTCTCCGGGGCCGATGGATGACACCGTCCCACACCTGCATGATAAGGAGGGCAATGATGGTGATTCCGGGATTTATATGAACATTTCTGTCTTCAATGTATAGATCTGATGTATCGCTCAAAAAGACAACGATCGCTTTGTACTGTACATCTTATTTCGGCTGCCTTTTTTTTTTGTCATCTGTTGACTTTGCCCGCCCCTAAAACCATTGTAATACACGTCAACCAATCAGAAAAGCAGAGTTTTCAGTGTTGGTGGAGGCCAGGGGGGTGCTAGTGGTGGTGGGGGCCAGGGGGGTGCTAGTGGTGGTGGGGGCCAGGGGGGTGATAGTGGTGGTGGGGGCCAGGGGGGTGCTAGTGGTGTTGGGGCCAGGGGGGTGCTAGTGGTGGGGGGCACTCAATTTTAGCGTTGCCTAGAGCGGCACAAGAGAAAAATACCCCACTGCCGGTACATCCTCTTCTTAATTATTGTTTACCCACCTAACCACTTAGGACGTAACTACATGTTCCATCACCCTTAGGACGTACCTACACGTTCCATCACCCTTAGGACGTACCTGCACATTCCATCACCACTTAGGACGTACCTACATGTTCCATCACCCTTAGGACGTACCTACACGTTCCATCACCCTTAGGACGTACCTACACGTTCCATCACCCTTAGGACGTACCTGCACGTTCCATCACCACTTAGGACGTACCTACACGTTCCATCACCCTTAGGACGTACCTGCACGTTCCATCACCACTTAGGACGTACCTACACGTTCCATCACCCTTAGGACGTACCTACACGTTCCATCACCCTTAGGACGTACCTACACGTTCCATCACCCTTAGGACGTACCTACACGTTCCATCACCCTTAGGACGTACCTACACGTTCCATCACCCTTAGGACGTACCTGCACGTTCCATCACCACTTAGGACGTACCTACACGTTCCATCACCCTTAGGACGTACCTACACGTTCCATCACCCTTAGGACGTACCTACACGTTCCATCACCCTTAGGACGTACCTGCACGTTCCATCACCCTTAGGACGTACCTGCACGTTCCATCACCCTTAGGACGTACCTGCACGTTCCATCACCCTTAGGACGTACCTGCACGTTCCATCACCCTTAGGACGTACCTACATGTTCCATCACCCTTAGGACGTACCTACATGTTCCATCACCCTTAGGACGTACCTACATGTTCCATCACCCTTAGGACGTACCTACATGTTCCATCACCCTTAGGACGTACCTACATGTTCTATCACCCTTAGGACATACCTGTACATTCCATCACCCTTAGAACATACCTACATGTTCTATCACCCTTAGAATGTACCTACACGTTCTACCACCCTTAGGACATACCTACATGTTCTATCACCCTTAGGATGTACCTACACGTTCTACCACCCTTAGGACGTACCTGCATGTTCCATCACCCTTAGGACGTACCTGCACATTCCATCACCCTTAGGATGTACCTACATGTTCTATCACCCTTAGGACATACCTGCACATTCCATCACCCTTAGAACATACCTGCACATTCCATCACCCTTAGGATGTACCTGCACGTTCTACCACCTGTAGGATGTACCTGCACGTTCCATCACCCCTAGGACGTACCTGCACGTTCTATCACCCTTAGGATGTACCTGCACATTCTATCACCCTTAGGATGTACCTGCACGTTCTATCACCCTTAGGATGAACCTGCACGTTCTATCACCCTTAGGATGTACCTGCACGTTCTATCACCCTTAGGATGTACCTGCACGTTCTATCACCCTTAGGTTGTACCTGCACGTTCTATCACCCTTAGGATGTACCTGCACGTTCTATCACCCTTAGGATGTACCTGCACGTTCTATCACCCTTAGGATGTACCTGCACGTTCTATCACCCTTAGGATGTACCTGCACGTTCTACCACCCTTAGGATGTACCTGCACGTTCTACCACCCTTAGGACGTACCTGCACGTTCTATCACCCTTAGGATGTACCTACACATTCTCGTCCTAGTTATTATTTCCCCACTTCACCGCTTAGGTCGTAGCTGTACATCTTCAGGTTGAACAGGTTCTACATGGCTACATTTATCCTAGCCTCAAAATTTGTGGTCGGCGATGGGCTTTCCTGTAGAAGTGATCCAAGCAGCTCTACAGCCACTGGATCACTTCCACATGCCATGGAAGGGGCCCCCTTTCCCAACGCCACTCTCTACCCATCATGGAGCCCAGTACCACTACGACCTGTCTGTCAGGCATCTACCTAAAGAGGAAATGCGCGCACATCTGTACCCGCCCCTCCTCTCTGACATCAGAACCCAGAAGCAATGAGAATTTCATCTCTTACAGTTTTGGTTTGTTCCCCGTTGTAAAGCATCTGATCCAACCAATTTCTGTTCGATCAGAAGCTTTTGAGAGCAGAGGAGAGATCAGGGGTCTAATAGAGTGGCTAAAGTTCCACCGGGCGTTGTGGTGGGCTGCCTTGGTAATAAAAGGGTCATGCGTGGTTTCTTTTTCATTCGTTGTGGTGGGCTGCCTTGGCAATAAAAGGGTCATATATGGGTTTTTTTCATTTGTTGTGGTGGGCTGCCTTTGAAATAAAAGGGTCATACATGGGTTTTTTTTCATTCGTTGTGGTGGGCTGCCTTGGTAATAAAAGGGTCATGCATGGGGTTTTTTGCATTCGTTGTGGTGGGCTGCCTTTGAAAAAAAACCCATGCATGACCCTTTTATTACGAAGGCAGCCCACCACAACAAATGAAAAAAAACCCCATATATGACCCTTTTAGTACCAAGGCAGCCCACCACAACAAATGAAAAAAAAAAACCATGCATGACCCTTTTATTACGAAGGCAGCCCAACACAACGAATGAAAAAAACCCCATGCATGACCCTTTTATTACCAAGGCAGCCCACCACAACGAATGAAAAAAAACATGTATGACCCTTTTATTACCAAGGCAGCCCACCACAAAAAATTAAAAAAAACCCATATATGACCCTTTTATTACAAAGGCAGCCCACCACAACAAATTAAAAAAAAAACCCATGCATGACCCTTTTATTACCAAGGCAGCCCACCACAACGAATGAAAAAAAACTATGACCCTTTTATTATGAAGGCAGACCACCACAACGAATGAAAAAAAACCATGTATGACCTTTTTATTACCTTTGTTGTGGTGGGCTGCTTTGGTAATAAAAGGGTCATATATGGGTTTTTTTCGTTCGTTGTGGTGGGCTGCCTTGGTAATAAAAGGATCATATATGGTGTTTTTTTCATTCGTTATGGTGGGCTGCCTTTGAAAAAAAACCCATGCAAGACCCTTTTATGACCAAGGCAGCCCACCACAACGAATGAAAAAACCCATGCATGACCAAGGCAGCCCACCACAACGAATGAAAAAACAAACATGCTTGACCCTTTTACGACCAAGGCAGCCCACCATAACGAATGAAAAAAACCCATGCATGACCCTTTTATTACCTTTGTTGTGGTGGGCTGCTTTGGTAATAAAAGGGTCATACATGGGGTTTTTTTTTTCATTCGATGTGGTGTGTTGGCAGCACTTGGTGCAAATGACCTGTAGGGTCTCATGGGCACCTTTGAGTTCCATAGCTAACATAAGTAGGGATTAAACGTGAGGCGTACACTGGGTTCTTCTTCCAGGCCGTAGCAGAGGTTCCTACATGGATCTCGGCTCCATCAAGGCTTCCGGATTCGGAGTTCTTCCTGCTGGTCAATGCCACGAAGAAGACTTTGTGGGTTGATTTCAGGTCCAGAAGCCACCAGGGGTTACTCTCCACCGTGGTCTGAGTACAGGTGGATAGGTCGCCATCGGTGGCTTTGCTGGAGTCACCTCCATCCGTGGTCAGTTGGGAGGTCTTACCATTAGGCGCTATGTTAGGTGCTGAAGAAGATACACAACATCCAAAATTATTATTGCGGTAATCGTTATTATCATCTGAAACGTTAAAGGAAAATTCCAATCTAAGAATACAAAAGGAAACAACGGATTTCTGAAACGTTTATCCAAAAACAAAACTATTTGCTAAAACCCAGTCAAGATTTTATTGCTCCATAATTCATCATCAATTCAGGAGCATTGGACGGCTCAACCAGTATTAAAAAGATACATCGGGTTCAGCTTGGACTTCAGTAGGTGTTCCCACAGGGGAAAGTGAAAAGAAAGAAAATAATTCATTTGAAATAAAAATTATTTAAAATTTTGTTATAAATTCAATTCAAACAGATGAGATATACAAATGAATGCGACAGAAAATAACCTCCTACCAAAGTCAGCCTAAACAGTGTTTGCATACTTATTTAAAAACAAAATTACAAGAACAGATTAATACACAAAAATAACTTTTATAAAAAATATTATAAAAAAAAAAAAGCTAAAGAAAAATAATTTTTTTAAATTAAAAAAATGTATATAAATTAAGTATAAATTATATTTATATATATGGGGCAGCACAGTGGCTAAATGGTTAGCACTTCTGCCTGGCAGCACTAGGGTCATTGGTTCGAATCCCAGCCACGGCACCACCTGCCTGGAGTTTGCATCCTCTCCCTGTGCCTGCGTGGGTACTCCGGTTTCCTCCCACACTCCAAAGACATAATGGTAGGTTAATTAGCTCCTGTCTAAATTGGCCCTAGTATGTGTATGTATGAATGTGAGTTAGGGACCTTAGATTGCACGCTCCTCAGGGGCGGGGACTGATGTGAATGTACAATATATATGGACATTGCTGTGTACATTGATGGCGCTATATAAGTACCTGAAATAAATATATACACAGTGAAGGAAATGTGTATTTGCTCTCCGGCTGATGGTGAATGTTCGCCCCTCACACAGAAATGATCGGTCTAACAATGGAATGTTCGTCCTTCACACAGAAATGATCGGTCTAACAATGGAATGTTCGCCCCTCACACAGAAATGATCGGTCTAACAATGGAATGTTCGCCCCTCACACAGAAATGATCGGTCTAACAATGGAATGTTCGCCCCTCACACAGAAATGATCGGTCTAACAATGGAATGTTCGCCCCTCACACAGAAATGATCGGTCTAACAATGGAATGTTCGGTGTAACACTGAGAGACAGAATACAACAACAAATTCAGCAGAAATGCGTCTAACAAATGATGACTGATCTGCATGTTCATGAGGGAAAGAAGGATTTGATCCCCTTCACAGAACATGACTTAGTACTTGGTGGCCAATCCCTTGTTGGCCATCACAGAGGTCAGACATTTCCTGGAGTTGGCCCCCAGGTTCGCACACATCTCAGGAGGGATTTTGGCCCACTCCTCTTGGCAGATCCTCTCCAAGTCATTAAGGTTCGGTGGCTGATGTTTGGCAACTCAAACATTCAGCTCCCTCCACAGATTATCAATCGGATGAAGGTGTGGAGACTGGCTAGGCCACTCCAGGACCTTAATGTGCTTCTTCTTGAGCCGCTCCTTTGTTGCCTTGGCCGTGTGTTTTGGGTCATTGTCATGCTGGAACACCCATCCACCACCCATTTTCAATGCCCTGGCTGAGGGAAGAAGTTTCTCACCCAAGATTTGATGGTACATTGCCCCGTCCATCGTCCCTTTGATGCGGTGCAGTTGTCCTGTCCCCTTAGCAGAAACCCCCCCAAAGCAGAATGTTTCCACCATGTTTCACAGTTGGGATGGTGTTCTTGGGGTCATAGGCAGCATTCCTCTTCCACCAAACACGGCGAGTTGAGTTGATGCCAAAGAGCTGGATTTTGGTCTCATCTGACCACACTTCCCACCAGTCCTCCTCTGCATCATTCAGATGTTCAGTGGCAGACTTCAGACGGGCCTGGACATGGGCTTTCTTGAGCAGAGGGACCGTGCGGGCACTGCAGGATTTCAGTCCTTGTCGGCGTAGTGTGTTACCAATTGTTTTCTTGGTGACTGTGGTCCCAGCTGCCTGGAGATCATTGACAAGATCCTCACGTGTAGTTCTGGGATGATTCCTCACTGTTCTCATGATCATTGACACTCCACGAGGTGAGATCTTGCATGGTGCACCAGACCTAGGGAGACTGACACTTGTTTTGTGTTTCTTCCATTTGTGAATGATTGCACCAACTGTTGTCACCTTCTCACCAAGCTGCTTGGCCATAGTTTGGTAGCCCAGTCCAGCCTTGTGTAGGTCTACCATCTTGTCCCTGACATCCTTGGACAGCTCTTTGGTCTTTGCCATGGTGGAGAGTTTGGAATCTGATGGTTTGATGGCTCCTGTGGACAGGTGTCTTTTATACAGGTAACATGAGATTAGCAGCACTCCCTTTAAGAGACTGCTTCTAATCTCAGCTTGTTACCTGTATGAGAGACACCTGGGAGCCAGAAATCCTGCTGAATGATAGGGGATCAAATCCTTCTTTCCCTCATGAACATGCAGATCAGTCATCATTTGTTAGATGCATTTCTGCTGAATTTGTTGTTGTATTCTGTCTCTCAGTGTTACATTACACAGGATTCACCCTCTCTATTTGTCCAGGACACCGTTGTCACCAAGGCAGGAAGTGATGGGAATCCATAATTCTACATTTCCACCTTCCAGTGGGGACACTCACTAGAGAGACAACTTTCTAAGAAAAATATTTGGAGTCACAGGCTAAGTGTTTTTGACCACATCAATCATCCCTGAAGAAGGTGATTGTCAGGACCTGGATAACCTGCTGGTGGCACTGTGGTTTTGTGGGTGGAAGGTTGCAGTTCCAGTGTCCACCAGCGTGTCTCCTAGCAGACAGTAGCTTCCCTTAACCAGTCTCCACCAGATATCGGCCGCTGGGGAGACACCTAGTGGTAGACAGTGGAACTACAACCCTCCACCCAGGGAACCACAGTGCCACCAGCAGGTGATCCAGGTCCTGACAGTGATGCCGATCCTTGAAATATGTTGACTATGGTTAGACAGGACAGGGGGTGCAGGGACCATCTCACACATGAGATCCATGCAGCAAACAACAGGGACTTTATCTCTTCCCTACTTGAAGTAGTATTTGATGCTGCTGGGGGACTACTAGTCTCAGGACATTTCCGCAGGACTTGCTGGGATTTGTAGTCTCCCATCAGGTACAGGGGCGAATCTTGTCAATATTGTTCAGTCCTTACCAGCACTGGAATGCTTCAGAATATTCATCAACTCCTTGGCACCTGCAGTAAAGAAATTCGATCAAAAAAAAAATATTAGAGGACATCAAAGCAACATTTAATGAAATGAATGAAAGTTCGTCCAGCCTGAAGTCCCGTGAGGTGGTCCCTCCCTGTGCGCATACGCTTAGCAATCTCCATTGACTACAAAACACCTCCCCCTATTATATGGAGAGGGGAGGGGATCTAGAGTCCTAAAACACACCTTTTCTATGGTGTCACTGACCATTTGGGAACTCAGGCACTGCTGGAGGGCCCGGGGTCAGTAGGGGGCCCCATGAGATGCCCCTGGTACCTTTCATAGGCTTTTTTGGGTGTGGTTTGAGTGTGGGCGAGGACACAGGGGCCCCATGATCCCCTATTGCACAGGGGCCCCATGATTTGGCATGAGATGCCCCTGGTACCTTTCATAGGCTTTTTTGGGTGTGGTTTGAGTGTGGGCGAGGACACAGGGGCCCCATGATCCCCTCTTGCCCAGGGGCCCCATGATTTGGCATGAGATGCCCCTGGTACCTTTCATAGGCTTTTTTGGGTGTGGTTTGAGTGTGGGCGAGGACACAGGGGCCCCATGATCCCCTATTGCACAGGGGCCCCATGATTTGGCATGAGATGCCCCTGGTACCTTTTATAGGCTTTTTTGGGTGTGGTTTGAGTGTGGGCGAGGACACAGGGGCCCCATGATCCCCTCTTGCCCAGGGGCCCCATGATTTGTCAGTCCGCCTCTGGTTGTCACCTTAGGACAGGAGGTGAAGGACCCAGCTGGTGCAAAGTCCTTATGAACTGGTGATGTCAGCTGCCTGGTCCCAGGCCAGGGGTTCCCTCCCTTATTTAGAGCAGGCCCTTTAAGTCTGGTATGAATTTAAAAGGAATACCCCCCCCCCCCAAAGAAAAAAAATGTGGTAGGACCCCAAGGTGGTACATTATCCAGGGGTGACCCCCCCCATAACAAATCATCTTGTCTCCATGTTGATGGGTGCCAGAAGACCTTGGCCCAGCACTGGTAAGGGAGGACCTAAATACCCTCCCAGCAGCCAGCATCAGTTGGAAACCGATTACTGGGATCTGCTGGCTGCTGGGAGACACCCGCTGGTGGACACCAGAACTACAACCTTCTACTTTGGGAAAGCTACATGTAGATGTGATGAGTTCAATTACAAACATTTTGACTTTGGGAAGCACAGCGCCACCAGCAGGTGATCCAGGTCCTCACAGTATCCTGATATTTTCTCTTACCGCTCCTTGTATTCTGAGAACCGTGTCTTAAATTGAATTATTAATAATAAAAATGAACAAGAGATTTGGCAGAGGGTGGGCATGGAACTTACATGTAGATGTGATGGGTCTAATTATAAACATTTTGGTGATTTCTGACATAATTCTGAATATAAATGGTGGACTTACTCTCGTGTTCTGCACTGTCGGAGGAGTCGCTGTAGACCGGCATGACTGAAAGGACAAAGTTATTATATTATTGGGAGGGAAAAGAGATTTTCACATAAACTATGACCTCTTTGATATTTTTCTTACCTTCATAATTATCTGGGAGGTCTGAGCCGTAAACTTTCACCTCGCACAGCGTCAGATAACTGGCTCTCCCCGGTATGGTAACCGTGACGTACTGACCAACCATCCCACACACGTACTCTTGCTCCTTCCCCAGGTCCAGAGATGTAATTTTCGCACATCTGAGTGAAAGAGTGATATACTTGCTGTACATTATATAATACATCATAAAAATGATATAATAACGCCCTACAGTCATTTTTTCTTCCAGGATAGAGTAGTAGTTGTAGTTTCGCAACAACTGGAGGGCCGCCAGTTTGGCACCCCTGCTTCAGAACGTCTAGTCCAATGAGGCATTGCACGCCTGACAGTTACAAGCATGACTCCCAAAAGGCAGAGGCATGATGGGACTTGTAGTTTTGCAACAGCTGGAGGGCCTCCAGTTTGACACCCCTGCTTCAGAACTACAAGTCCCATGAGGCATTGCACGTCTGACAGTTACAAGCATGACTCCCAAAAGGCAGAGGCATGATGGGACTTGTAGTTTTGCAACAGCTGGAGGGCCTCCAGTTTGACACCCCTGCTTCAGAACGTCTAGTCCCATGAGGCATTGCACGTCTGACAGTTACAAGCATGACTCCCAAAAGGCAGAGGCATGATGGGACTTGTAGTTTTGCAACAGCTGGAGGGCCGCCAGTTTGGCACCCCTGACCTAGGCGAGCGGAAATGGACATTGGACATTGTCCTCCTCTCCTCCCTCCCTGTAGATTTCTGGGACACGTGACAGGTCCCAGAAGACTACGGGACCATTCAGAAAGCGCAGTGGGCACTCAGCTGTAAAGCCGCAAGCTGTCACAGCCGGGTGACCACACTGAAGATGCCGGAGCCGGGAAAACAGGGCGGCCGGTGAAACAGGCTGCAAGGGGGGGGGGACGGGAACCGAGGGACAGGTGAGTGTCTGCTTTCTAAAAGTCAGCAGCTACAGTTTTTGTAGTTTATGTAGCCGCTGACTTTTATTTATTTTTTTTATTTTCCCCGGAACTCCGCTTTAACTTACTGTATTGCCTGTTTGGAGATGCTACCGCATTGTAGATTCTGTTACATTCCTGTCTGGGCGTGGCAGCAAGTAATACAGACTTTTTTTTTTTTTTTAAAAAAAGGTGGAAATTGCAACAGCAGATTCTGTGAATGGTAGGTGCCTCAATTAAAACGTATGGTGGAAGCTACCATTTTGTACGTGTAAAGGGTTATCTGTAGAGTTAGAGTGATTCTAAAGGCGTAATTAAAAAAAAACAAACAAACAAACAAAAACATCTATAGTTACCTGCTGTGGGCAGTGGTTTTGCACAGAGCAGCCCGGATCCTCCTCTTCTCGGGTCCCCCGCAGGCTCTCCCGGCTCCTCTCTCCTGTCGGGTGCCCCCACAGCAAGCGACTTGCTATGGGAGCACCCGCTGCTCACACACGGAGCCGTGGCTCAGCCCCGCCCTCTCTCTCTTCTCATTAGCTCACTTGCTGTCAGGGACGGACTGACAACGCATGGGACGCCCGGGCATTAGGGGAGCATGGGGCCCCTGTGTCCTCACCCACACTCAGACCACACCTAAAAAAGCCTATGAAAGGTACTAGGGGCATCTCATGGGGCCCCGTACTGACCCTGGGCCCTCGGGCAGTGCCCGAGAGCCCGAATGGTCAGTCCGCCCCTGCTAGCTGTGATTGATTGGCTCCTGCTTTTGTCTCAGACAATGAGCAGAGGGAGTCCCAGGATTGCCGAGACTCCAGTGCACATCACTCGATCGAAGGGGGGGGGCTTAGCTGAGTATTAGGGGGGGCTGGGAGGAATACTGCATGAAGGTAAAACACCTTCAACCTTCGCAACCCTTTTAACCTCTTGGCGCCGGCACCTCCTGGCCCTTTAAGGGTTTCAGAAGCCGGGAGGGCGGGGTTTTGGGTCATGTGACCGCCGTGGCACGCCATCACGGCGGTCACATGATCGGGAAAAGTCCTGATCGAAAGAGGAGATCGGGAGCTTTCCGTGAGTACCGTACACGTGAGCTGGGAGCGCGCTGTCAGCACATATGTTCTTTTTTAATAGAACGCAATGTGCGGCCGCTCAGCGTCTAGGCCCAGACACCGGGAGGCCGCACATTTGCGTTTGGCCGGCGTGAAGAGGTTAACTTGCCCCAGGAATGATTATTATTAGACTGCTGGTACTTAGATTGTTGGAGCTGGAAAATCTCTGTGCATGGTGAGGGTGAGCTACCTAATGAACGCCTAACCACTTGAAGGCCTCATGCACGCCGGGCGTTTTTACAGCGGCTGTTTTGGGCATTGGGCATTTGCTTTCTGCAGCCAGTAAACCCCCTTGGCATGTTATCCTGTGTGTCCGTACACACGTAGGCTTTTATCAGTGTTTCTTTTGGCAGGGGCGTTTTCAGGCTGGGAAAAACCTCCCCAGAACTACTGCGTTTGAGGAGGGCTTCTTCAGTTGGAAAACACGGCTATCCAGCGTTTTTGAGCTTTTGCTAAAAATGCTAAAAATATGCAAAAGTCTGAAAGACGCTAACGCAAAGCCACTAAAAAAGGTGTCAAAACTCGTGTTTTTAGTGCAGCATTCTACTGCTAATGCTACCGGCGTTTTTTTTTATTGTCCGACGTACATGAGGCCTAAGTGTGTTTATATCTGCTTGCCAGTTCAGTCTCACAGGTAAGTCTTTATGCAGCCACAATCCACATCACGTCATATTTCCTCAAAAAGAAATTAGGAAAGGTGCTGGGAAGCGCTATCATGGCCCACATCAAGTTTGAAGGCCTCACCTTGGGTTTCGTGTGCCTCCTCTCTCAGAAGATGTTCCAATTCTGAGCTCAGCCCCTTCGATCCGTTCTTTGCAGCAGTCGCCTCTGTTTAGGATTTTGACTTTGGTGACGTTGCAGACTTTGGTAAGGTCCACCCTCCACCAGGGCTCTATGTCCAGGTCAGTGTGGGAGCAGTGTTTGGACATGTAATTGGTATTTGTAGAGCCGTCGATGGCGTTTTCTGGAGCTCCAAATTTATCGTAAGTGCTGGACTGAGAGCTGATTCCTCGGAAAGCAAGATTTTCACCTTGAAAGAGCCAAAGATTATTTAGTTACTTCTTTATAAACTTTATCGCTCATGGGTCTACGTTTGTGGACACATGACCATCATACCTTGTTAGTCATCCCACTGCAACACTAAAAAAAAACCTTTGTGTCAGGGTCCTGTCTATGGCAGAAGTTCTGGAAGATCTGGCATTTCTGCCAGTACTCTGCATGGCCGCAGAAGTACTCATCAGCCTCAGTCTGGTGCCAGAGGCTCATCACTTTACCAAGTTGCTGGATGATCTCTAGCTCCCCGTGCCCTGTTCCTGGTTCCTGTTTCCTGTGATTCTGACCTGTGATTTCCTGTTACCGACTCGGCTTGCTCCTGTCTACTCTGATTTACCCCTGACCTGACCTCGACTTGGATTACGGATACTCTCTCTCTCTCGCTCCTCTGTGTATGACCTCGGCTATCCCATCTGGCTACGTCTGCTCTGATTCCCACCTGGTACCTGACCTTAGCTTGAACCGACTACACAGTGCACATCTAAATCCAGGAAGGGCTTGCAAACCACGCACAGGCACCTCCTGTCTGCAGACCTATCTCCGTGCACCAGCTGTGCTTCTGAGTGGATCACCAACCAGCACTCCTACAGGTGACCTGTGCCACTTTGGGCCAGACTCCCTCTGTCCCACTCTCAGGAGAGTCCGGAACTTAGCCGCAAGGGAAGCCCTCTCTCCATTGGCCTCCATCACCAGGTACGTGATACTTTGGGTCTATAAATCCTCCACTTATTTAGGAAAATTTTCCAAAAGATTTTAAAGTGGGTCTGTGGCCATTCAGTCAAAAGATCATTTATGAGGTCAAGACCTGAGGCTGGCTGAGAAGACTTGGATTGCAATTGTTATTCCAGTTAATCCCAAATGGGTTCTACTGGATTGAGGTACAGGTCACTCATGTTCCTCAACACCAAACAGGTCATATGATGTCTTTATGTAGCTGGCTTTGTACACGGGGGGGCACAGACATTCTGAAACAGGAAAGGACCGTTCCAAAACTGTTACCACGCCTGTCTACAATGTCTTTGTAGGCCTTCATATTAACCAAACCCTTCACTGGAAGCATCTGAACTTAGTTATTTTTAGGGGTTTCTGCATGCCTTCGGGGATACAGTAGGTGTGATGGTTAGGGGTTCACAAATATTGTAACAATATATTGAATGGCATTAGATCAAACTTCAGCTCACACACAGTTTAAATCACAGTTGTAGATGAATATTGAAAAGGACGTGGACCATGAAGTACACCCATTGCAGTTCCCATGTGTATTATAAACAATGACCTACAAATGAAGACAGGAACTACAATCTACATTCCATAATTCTTTCATTTCACCTAAACATCTGTAAGCTGTTGAATTTGCAGTTTTAAAGCTTTTCTGGCTTAGAATATTGAGAATATTCAACAAGAATATTGAAAAAGTAACATTGAGGATGTGGACTATGGAATACACCCATTGCAGTTCCCATGTGTATTATAAACAATGACCTACAAAGGAAGACAGGAACTACAATCTACCTTCCTTCATTCTTTCATAGAAACGTAGAAAAGTGACGGCGGCTGAAAAAGGCCGAGTGGTCCATCAAGTCTGCCCATATTTTTTTTTAATGTGTTTTTTTGTTAACTTTTTTGTGTAGAGCTATGCTGTCCCATGCATGTTTATAGCCACTTACTGCTGACTGACTTACTACCTCTGCTGGAAGTTTACTCCAAGCATCTACTTTTTCAGTAAAATAGTGCTTTCTGAACTTAGTTTTGAACTTTCCTCCAGTTAGTCTAAGATCATGTCCCCATTCATTTCACTTAAACCTCTGTAAGCAGATGAATTTGCAGTTTTAAAGCTTTTCTGGCTTACTTTCATCTTCTGTACTCATGAGTATATAGTAGGTGTTAATGGTCAGGAGTCCACAGACTTTTGGCCGCATATTGTAACAATTTATTGGATCGTATTAGATCAAAGTTCAATTCCCACACAACTTATATTATCGTTTCAGAAGCATATTGAAAAGGTAACATTGAGGATGTGGACTATGGGATACACCCATTGCAGTTCCCATGTGTATTATGAACAATGACCTACAAATGCAGACAGGAACTACAATCTACTTTAAATAATTCCTTAATTTCATTTAAATAACTTTAAGCTGTGGAATTTGAAGTTTTAAAGTGTTTCTGGATTACTTTCAATTTCTGTACTCATGAGTAGGTGTTAATGGTCAGGAGTCCACAGGCTTTTGGCCATATATTGTAACAATTTATTGGATCATATTAGATCAAAGTTCAGTTCACACACAACGTATATTAGCATTTCAGAAGAATATTGAAAAAGTAACATTGAGGATGTGGACTATGGAATACACCCATTGCAGTTGCCATGTGTATTATGAACAATGACCTACAAATGAAGACAGGAACTACAGTCTACCTTCCATCATTCTTCATAGAAACAGAAAAGTGACGACAGAAAAAGACCGAGTGGTCCATGAAGTCTGCCCATATCTTTTTTTTTATGTGTTTTTTTGTTAACTTTTTTGTCTGAGAATAGATCTATGCTTGTCCCAAGCATCTTTGAAGATACAGTTGTGACCAAAATTATTCAACCCCCACTGAAATTGAGTGTTTTGGCCAGTTTGACATTGCTTTTGATCATTCAGTCATCTTGCTTACATTTACATTAAAGAGGCACTTGTAGGTCAGACAAATATAACATAACAGTTATAATGAAATAACCACAAATGTCTTTTCTGTGCTCACAGCATTATCAGTTTTATTCAACCCCCAAGTGACATTCAATCTTAGTACTTAGTACAGCATCCTTTTACAGTTATAACAGCTTTTAAACGTGAAGCATAGCTTGACACAAGTGTCTTGCAGCGATCTACGGGTATCTTCGCCCATTCTTCATGGGCAAAGGCCTCCAGTTCAGTCACATTCTTAGGCTTGCGCACTGCAACTGCTTTCTTTAAGTCCCACCAGAGGTTCTCAATCGGATTTAAGTCTGGTGACTGCGATGGCCACTCCAAAATGTTCCAGCCTTTCCTCTGCAACCATGCTCTAGTGGACTTGGAGGTATGCTTGGGATCATTGTCCTGTTGAAAGGTCCAACGTCTCCCAAGCCTCAGGTGTGTGACGGACTGCATCACGTTTCCATCCAATATCTCCTGGTACTGAAGAGAATTCATGGTACCTTGCACACGCTGAAGCTTCCCTGTACCTGCAGAAGCAAAACAGCCCCAAAGCATGATTGACCCTCCACCATGCTTCACAGTAGGCAAGGTGTTCTTTTCATCATAGGCCTTGTTCTTCCTCCTCCAAACATAGCGTTGATCCATGGGCCCAAACAGTTCTAATTTTGTTTCATCAGTCCACAGAACACTATCCCACAACTTTTGTGGTTTGTCCACATGGCTTTTGGCATACTGCAGTCGACTCTTCTTATTCTTTGGAGACAGCAAGGGGGTACGCCTGGGAGTTCTGGCACGGAGGCCTTCATTACGCAGTGTGCGTCTTATTGTCTGGGCTGAAACTTCTGTACCCACATCTGACAAATCTTTTCTCAGTTCCTCAGCAGTCACACGGGGACTTCTCTCCACTCTACGCTTCAGGTAGCGCACAGCAGTCGAAGTCAGCATCTTCTTTCTGCCACGACCAGGTAGCGTTTCAACAGTGCCCTTTGCCTTGAATTTGCGAATGATGCTTCCTAAGGTGTCTCTTGGTATGTTTAACATCTTTGCAATCTTCTTATAGCCATTGCCCTTCCTGTGAAGAGAAATCACCTCTTCTCTTGTCTTCCTGGACCATTCTCTTGCCTTCACCATGTTTGTAACCACACCAGTAAATGTCTAGAAGGAGCTGAGTATCACAGTCATTTTAAAGCTGCCTAATTGGTGCTTATTATGCTTGATTGCTGCTCGGTGACATCCACAGGTGTTTTCAATACCTGATGGAAAGCACCTGTATGAACCTCTGTTCTTCAGAGTGGTAGTCTTTAAGGGGTTGAATAATTGTGGCAATGAAGAAACCACATAAGAACCATTTACTACTGTATTACATAAACAATTGATGTCATTTTAGTTGCATTTGGGTAGTTACAACGTCCTTGTAGGATTTGATTCTGAATACAATTCCAAATGTACACTATAGTCCCTAAACCCCTTTACAGCATTGGGGGTTGAATAATTTTGGTCACAACTGTATTTACTGTTGACTGGCTCACTACCTCTGCTGGAAATTTATTCCAAGCATCAACTACTTTTTCAGTAAAATAGTACTTTCTGAGATTAGTTTTGAACTTTCCTCCAGTTAGTTTAAGGTCATGTCCCCATTAATTTCACTTAAACATCTGTAAGCTGTTGAATTTGCAGTTTTAAAACTTTTCTGGATTACTTTCAATTTCTGTACTCATGGGTATATACTGTAGTAGGTGTTAATGGTCAGGAGTCTGCATATTTTTGGCCATATATTGTAACAATTTATTGAATAGTATTAGCTCAAAGTTTAGTTCACACACAACATATCACAGTTTCAGAAGAATATTGAAAAGGTAACTTTGAGGATGTGGACTATGGAATACACCCATTGCAGTTCCCATGTGTATTATGAACAATGACCTACAAATGAAGACAGGAACTACAATCTACTTTACATAATTCTTTCATTTCACTTAAATAACTTTAGGCTGTTGAATTCGCAGTTTTAAAGCTTTTCTGGCTTACTTTCATATTCTGTACTCAGGGGTATATAGTAGGTGTTATTGGTCAGGAGTCCACAGGCTTTTGGCCATATATTGTAACAATTTATTGAATAGCATTAGTTCAAAGTTCAGTTCACACACAATTTATATTACCATTTCAGAAGACTATTGAAAAGGTAACATTGAGGATGCAGGCCATGGGATACACCCATTGCAGTTCCCATGTGTATTATGAACAATTACCTACCAATGAAGACAGGAACTACAATCTACCTTCCATAATTCTTTCATAGACACATAGAAAAGGGACGGCAGAAAAAGACCGAGTGGTCCATCAAGTCTACCTATTATTTTTTTTGTATGTGTTTTTTTGTTAACTTTTTTGTCTGAGTATAGATCTATGCTTGTCCCAAGCATCTTTGAAGCTATTTACTGTTGACTGGCTCACTACCTCTGCTGGAAATTTATTCCAAGCATCAACTACCCTCTCTGTAAAATAGTACTTTCTGAGATTAGTTTTGAACTTTCCTCCAGTTAGTTTAAGATCACGTCCCCGTTCATTTCACTTAAACATCTGTAAGCTGATGAATTTGCAGATTTAAAGCTTTTCTGGCTTACTTTCAATTTCTGTACTCATGGGTATATAGTAGATCTTATTGGTCAGGAGTTCACAGACTTTTGGCTGTATATTGTAACAATTTATTGAATAGCATTAATTCAAAGTTCAGTTCACACACAACTTATATTACCATTTCAGAAGAATATTGAAAAGGTAACATTGAGGATGTGGACTATGGGATACACCCATTGCAGTTCCCATGTGTATTATAAACAATGACCTACAAACGGAGACAGGAACTACAATCTACTTTCCATAATTCTTTCATTTCTCTTAAACTGTTGTAAGCTGTTGAATTTGGCTGTGGACTATGGGATACACCCATTGCAGTTCCCATGTGTATTATAAACAAAGGCCTACAAAAAAAGACAGGAACTACAATCTACCGTCTATAATTCTTTCATTTCAGCTAAACATCTGTAAGCTGTTGAATTTGCAGTTTTAAAGCTTTTCTGGCTTACTTTCAATTTCTGTACTCAGGGGTATATAGTAGGTGTTAATGGTCAGGCGTTCACAGACTTTTGACCATATATTGTAACAATTTATTGAATAGCATTAATTCAAAGTTCAGTTCACACACAACTTATATTACCATTTCAGAAGAATATTGAAAAGGTAACATTGAGGATGTGGACTATGGGATACACCCATTGCAGTTCCCATGTGTATTATAAACAATGACCTACAAATGAAGACAGGAACTACAATCTATTTTCCATAATTCTTTCATTTCTCTTAAACAGTTGTAAGCTGTTGAATTTGCAGTTTTAAAGCTTTCCTGGCTTATTTTCAATTCTGTACTCATGAGTATATAGTAGGTGTTGGCATTGAGGATGTGGAATATGGAATACACCCATTGCAGTTCCCATGTGTATTATAAACAATGACCTACAAATGAAGACAGGAACTACAATCTACCCTCTATAATTCTTTCATTTCACTTAAACATCTGTAAGCTCTTAAAGTTGCTGTTTTAAATCTTTATCTGGCTTACCTTCATCTTTTGTACTCTCTTGGGCCACAATTACTGAAAATCAGAAAAGACAAAAATGGTAAAAATGCAATGTTACAACGACACAAACAATTTAAACAAACATTTTTGCAAGCTTCTTTTTAATAAGTGTAATGCAAATGCCAATGTTTTATTTCTAAATTCTCCATTTTTATCCAATCCTGCTCCCGTCTTTTCTTTTCATTTCCCAAATCAGCAACCTGTATTTCTTTCTCACAGACAGCATTCTCCTCTGTACTTTAAACAGCAACCCTGTAAAATACGTAGTCAGGAGTCATTGCCAAAAATGAGATTGAGAAAGACGTTTATGGTCAAGAAGAAGCTACCATAACCTTAACCTTGTTACATTCCTGTCTGAGTGTGACAGCGAGTAATACACACTTGTTTTTTTTTTTACAGTTCAGAATTGCAACAGCAGATACTGTGACAGGAACCACAATCTACTTTCCATAATTCTTTCACATAAACATCTATAAGCTATTAAATTTATAGCTTTTAAAGCTTCATCTGGCTTACCACCATCATCTTCTTTGTCTCCAAGTACTGAAAATCAGAAAAAAAAAAAAAAAATAAAGCCAATGGCCAATGTTGTAGCAAGACCATGAACATTTTAACTAGTTTCAGACTTTGGATGTGCTACACAAGCCCAAAAACATCATCATTGTACACAGGACGCCCTCCCCGGATCCTGCATTCACTATATCCGCTCTCTCCGGACCCAGCATTCACTATATGCGCTCTCCCTGGACTCCGCATTCACTATATCCGCTCTCTCCGGACCCCGCATTCACTATATGCGCTCTCCCTGGACCCCGCATTCACTATATGCGCTCTCCCTGGACCCCGCATTCACTATATCCGCTCTCCCCGGACCCCGCATTCACTATATCCGCTCTCCCCGGACCCGGCATTCACTATATCCGCTCTCCCCGGACCACGCATTCACTATATCCTCTCTCCCCGGACCCGGCATTCACTATATCCGCTCTCCCCGGACCACGCATTCACTATATCCGCTCTCCCCGGACCCCGCATTCACTATATCCGCTCTCCCCGGACCCCGCATTCACTATATCCGCTCTCCTCGGACCCCGCATTCACTATATCCGCTCTCCCCGGACCTCGCATTCACAATATCCGCTCTCCCCGGACCCCGCATTCACTATATCCGCTCTCCCCGGACCCCGCATTCACTATATCCGTTCTCCCCGGACCCCGCATTCACTATATCCGCTCTCCCCGGACCCCGCATTCACTATATCCGCTCTCCCCGGACCCCGCATTCACTATATCCGCTCTCCCCGGACCCCGCATTCACTATATCCGCTCTCCCCGGACCCCGCATTCACTATATCCGCTCTCCCCGGACCCCGCATTCACTATATCCGCTCTCCCCGGACCCCGCATTCACTATATCCGCTCTCCCCGGATCCCGCATTCACTATATCCGCTCTCCCCGGACCCCGCATTCACTATATCCGCTCTCCCCGGACCCCGCATTCACTATATCCGCTCTCCCCGGACCCCGCATTCACTATATCCGCTCTCCCCGGACCCCGCATTCACTATATCCCCTCTCCTCCTTTCTTTCTCCTCTGACTTTCCTAGGAGGCTGCATGACCCCTGATCCTATGTCTGGACAGTGCTGATTGGTCTTTCGCCAATCACATCTACTCCCCCCCCCCCCCCAAAAAAAAAAAAACCTCTCTAGCAATATACACTAAACTGAGCATGTGTAGAGTGTCTCCTAGGGCTCTGTATTATCAGCAGATGGATTGGGGACAGTAGAAGAAGAGGAGGTTCAGACAAGACAGGATCAAGCAACCTTTTTACACAATGCTGAGGATTAACCCCTTAGATTCCACAATGAGTATAACAAGCATGCTTTATTGCCTATACAGACTGATTGTACTGTTGGGGGTTTAGTAACACTTTAAGCAGCCCTGGTATGTGTATGTGGGGACTGATGTGAATGTACAATATATATGTAAAGCACTGCGTAAATTGACGGCGCTATAAGTGCCTGTATAATAATAATAAATCTCTAAATGAGCCAACTAGAAACTAAGGAATTCTGCCTCACTGAAGAAGCTGCCGTAGTCAGAAGTCTGCTACTTTCCTGTCTGGGTGTGGCAGAGAGTAATGCACATTTTTTTTAAATGCCCGAATTGTAACAGCAGATGCTGTGAATGGTGAAAACTTCTACTAAAACTTGTGGTGGCAGCTACCGCGTGTGTGTGTAAAGGGTTAATTGTATGGTTGACCTGCCCCCCTGCAACGGTCACTCTCATTCTGCTGGCACTTAAATTGTTTCCACGATGGAAAATCACTGCACAGGGTGACGTTGACATTGTGTAGGTCACAGAGGGTTCCAACCCTTCTCCCCTCCGGCCAATAACAAATAAATACTCACTGAAGTCCAGGTAGTCGGTGGCGTCGTCCTCATCAACTAATAGACCCCAGAGATAGTCAACTGCAAGGACAACAACGCATGTCAGTACCACGTTCCTTGCACCAGTTCACTTCATTTAAAACATTTTCTTTCACACTAGGGTGCGGGTGTCAAACACCCTGAATCAAGCCCGTCTGGCCATTTCATGAGGCCCTTCACCTCTCCTGTCACAAATACATATATATATATACATCCATATGTATACATACATATATACACATATACATACATACATACATATATACACATATACATACATATACACATATATATATACATATACATACATACATATATACACATATACATATATACATACATATATACACATATACATACAAATATACATACATACATACTGTATATACATACATATATACACATATATACACATATACATACATACACATACATATATACATACATATATACACATATACATACACATATACATATATACACATATACATACACATACATATATACATACATATATACACATATACACACATATATACATACATATATACACATATACATACACATATACATACACATATACATACACATATACATACACATATACATATACACATATACAGTTGCAAGAAAAAGTATGTGAACCCCTTGGGATTCCGTGGAGTTTTGCATGAATTGGGCATAAAATGAGCTCTGAACGTCATCTAAGTCACAACAATAGAAGAACACAGTCTGCTGAACATAATACTACACAAACATTAGATGTTGCCATGGTTTAATTGCACATAACATGTAAACATTCACAGTGCAGGGAGGAAAAAGTATGTGAGGCCCTAGCTTAATGACTTCTCCCAGAGCTAATTGGAGCCAGGAGTGAGCCAACCTTGACTCCAATCAGTGGGATGATATTGGATGTGTTGCTGACACCTGTTTTGGGTTTACTGGTTTCAAGAAGCACTGTCTGATGTGAACCATGCCTTGCAGAAAAGAGCTCTCAGAAGACCTACGATCAAGAATTGTTGACTTGCATGAAGCTGGAAAGGGTTACAGAAGTATCTCCAAAAGCCTTGATGTTCATGTGTCCACGGTAAGACAGACTGTCTACAAATGGAGAAAGTTTAGCACTGTTGCTACTCTCCCTAGGCGTGGTCGTCCTGTAAAAATGGCTGCAAGAGCACAGCGCAGAATGCTGCATGAGGTAAAGAAGAATCCCAGAGTGTCAGCTAAAGACCTACAGAAATCTCTGGCACATGCTAACATTTTTGTTGACACATCTACAATAAGGAAAACATGAAACAAGAATGGAGTACATGGGAGGACACCACGGAGGAAGCCATTGCTGGCCAAAAAGAAGATTGCAGCACGTTTGAAGTTTGCAAAAGAGCACCTGGATGATCCACAGCACTACTGGCAGAATATACTGTGGACAGATGAAACCAAGATGGAGTTGTTTGGGAAGAACACACAACACTATGTGTGGAGAAAAAAAGGCACAGCACACCAACATCAAAACCTCATCCCCACTGTGAAACATGGCGGAGGGAGCATCATGGTTTGGGGCTGCTTTGCTGCCTCAGGGCCTGGATGGATTGTTGTCATTGATGGGAAAATGAATTCCAGAGTTTATCAAGACATTTTGCAGGAAAACGTACGACCATCTGTCCGCCAACTGAAGCTCCGCAGAGGATGGGTGATGCAACAGGACAATGACCCAAAGCATACAAGTCATTCAACAAAACAATGGCTGCAACAGCACAGAATACGCCTTCTGGAGTGGCCCAGTCAGAGTCCTGACCTCAACCCCATTGAAATGCTGTGGCATGACCTTAAGAGAGCGATTCACACCAGACATCCCAAGAATATTGCTACACTGAAACAGTTTTGTGAAGAGGAGTGGTCCAAAATGACTCCAGATCATTGTGCAGGTCTGATCTGCAACTACAGGAAACGTTTGGTTGAGGTTATTGCTGCCAAAGGAGGGTCAACCAGTTATTAAGTCCAAAGGTTCACATACTTTTTCCTCCCTGCACTGTGAATGTTTACATGTTATGTGCAATTAAACCATGGCAACATCTAATGTTTGTGTAGTATTATGTTCAGCAGACTGTGTTCTTCTATTGCTGTGACTTAGATGACGTTCAGAGCACATTTTATGCCCAATTCATGCAAAACTCCACGGAATCCCAAGGGGTTCACATACTTTTTCTTGCAACTGTATATATATCAACAACCAACCAAATGACTTTGATCGTGAAGCTGTGGCATTATTAAAAATGTATCATGATGGTTTGTTGTGGTGTCTTAGAACAGTTTTCTCTGATTTTTGATGAGAGGGTCAGCCCCCCATGTACTGTACATTACATATATTATAATCTATTGACATATATTTTGAAATATACTGAACACGTTCAAAATTGTAGTATTTCAAATATATGTCAATAGATTTGGGAAGAATATCTTTAGAATATATTTCAAATATATTTTTCTTCCATGTGGGGGACCTTAGACTGTACGCTCCTCGGGGGCGGGGACTGCTGTGAATGTACAATATATATATATAAAGCGCTGCGTACATTTATGGCGCTATACAAGTACCCGAAATAGATAAATACAATAAATGCACTGGAGGCAGGTCGCAGGTTAAGTTCTCCTCCTGCCTTATGTTACCCCGCAGATAAAAAAAACAAAAATAAATAAAGTGAGACTCCAGACAAAGTTTTTCTTTTCATTGGACCTCCTCATTGCTGTTGCTGTCCATCCCGTAGAAATAACAGTCACCTCCCCCACTCCAAACTAAACTACGGATTGTCTGGAGATCCCCTTTAAGGCCCCACAGATTATGTGCAGGAATAGAATGTTACAGAAAGAAGCCTTACATGTCCATTTGGTGGCGTTGGAGATACTCACGAGAGCTGTAGAGGATACATAGCGAGGGTAAGAAGACACAAAGTATCACATCTTGCAGCCAGAACAATAAATGATGAACTTGCACCCGTCAGACACAACTTGATGACCAATGACAGATAAAGGGAATAACATGGATTATCTGGTGACAATGGCTTCTGAAAGCAGGTGGGATATATTATGTATATATATGTGTTGAAAGCAGAAATAATGGCCGAGTGTAAGGATTGGAGGGACTTTGACAAGGACCAAATTGTAATGTCTGGATGACTGGGTCAGAGCAACTCCAAAACTGCAGCTCTTGTGGGATGTTCTCGGTCTGCGGTGGTCAGGACCAAAAAGTAATCCAAGTAAGGAAAACCGCCTAACTGGAACCAGGGTCATGGATGGAGGTGGGGAGGGAAGGCTCATTGATGGGGGGGGGGGGAGAGAGAAGGCTCATTGGAGGTGGAGAGGGAAGGCTCATTGATGGAGGTGGGGGAGGGAAGGCTCATTGATGGAGATGGAGAGGGAAGGTTCATTGATGGAGGTGGGGGAGGGAAGGCTCATTGATGGAGGTGGAGAGGGAAGGCTCATGGATGGAGGTGGGGAGGGAAGGCTCATTGATGGGGGGGGGAGAGAAGGCTCATTGGAGGTGGAGAGGGAAGGCTCATTGATGGAGGTGGGGGAGGGAAGGCTCATTGATGGAGATGGAGAGGGAAGGTTCATTGATGGAGGTGGGGGAGGGAAGGCTCATTGATGGAGGTGGAGAGGGAAGGCTCTTGGATGGAGGTGGGGGTGAGGCTCATTGATGCACATGGGCAGGGAAGGCTCATTGATGGAGGTGGGGGAGAGGGAAGGCTCACTGATGAAGATGGGGGAAGGAAGGCTCTTGGATGGAGGTGGGGGGAGGGAAGGCTCTTGGATGGCTGTGGGGGAAGTCTCATTGATGGAGGTGGGGGAGGGAAGGCTCATTCATGGAGGTAGGGGAGGGAAGGCTCTTGACTGGAGGTGGGGGGAGGGAAGGCTTTTGGATGGAGGTGGGAGCAAGGAAGGCTCTTGGATGGAGGTGGGGGGAAAGGCTCATTGAGGCACATGGGAAGTGAAGGCTCATTGATGGAGATGGGGGAAGGAAGTCTCTTGGCTGGAGGTGGGGGGAGGGAAGGCTTTTGGATGGAGGTGGGGGGAAGTCTCATTGATGGAGGTGGGGGAGGGAAGGCTGGGGGAAGGGAAGGCTCATTCATGGAAGTGGGGGAAGCAAGACTCTTGGCTGGAGGTGGGGGGAGGGAAGGCTTTTGGATGGAGATGGGGGGAAGTCTCATTGATGCACGCGGGAAGTGAAGGCTCATTGATGGAAGTGGGGAGGGAAGGCTCATTGATGGATTTGGGGAGGGAAGGCTTATTGATGGATGTGGGGGGAGGGAAGGCTCTTGGATGGAGGTGGGGGGACAGGTTCATTGATGCACGTGGGGAAGTGAAGGCTCATTGATGGAGGTGGGGGAGTGAAGGCTCATTGATGGAGATGGGGGAAGGAAGGCTCTTGGCTGGAAGTGGGAGAGGAAAGGCTCATTGATGGAGGAGGGCATGGAAGGGTCATTGATGGAGGTGGGGAGGGAAGGCTAATTGATGGAGGTGGGGAGGGAAATCTCATTGATGGAGGTGGGGAGGAAAGGCTCATTGATGGAGGTGGGGAGGAAAGGCTCATTGATGGAGGTGGGGAGGGAAGGCTCATTGATGGAGGTGGGGAGGAAAGGCTCATTGATGGAGGTGGGGAGGAAAGGCTCATTGATGGAGGAGGGGAGGGAAGGCTGGTCTGTGTAGTCCGATCCAATATAAGAGCTACTGGAGCTCAAATTGCTGAAAAAGTGAATGCTTCTTCTGATAGAAAGGTGTCAGGACACACAAAGCATCGCAGTTTGTTTTGTATGAGGCTGTTTAGCCGCAGACCAGTCAGGGGGTCCATGCTGAGCCATGTCCACAGCCAAAAGTGCCTACAATGGGCACGTGAGCATCAGAACTGGAGCACAGAGAAATGGAAGAAGGTGGCCTGGTCTGATAAATCACGTTTCCTTTTACATCATATGGTTGGCCACATGTGTGTGTCACGTACACAGGGAAGAGATGGTACCAGGATGCAGTATGGGAAGAAGACAAGCCGGTGGAGGCAGGGTGATGCTTTGGGCGATGTTCTGCTGGGAAACCTTGGATCCTGCCATTCATGTGGATGTTATGTGACACTTACCACCTACCTAAACATTGTTGGTGACCAACTACACCCCTTCATGGAAATGGTATTCCCCGATGGCAGTGACCTCTTTCAGCAGGATAATTCACCCTCCCACACTGAAAAAAATGGTTCAAGAAAGGTTGGAGGAACACAGCAATGAGTTTGACGTGTTGACTTGGTCTCCAGGTTCTCCACATCTCAATCCAATCATCGATCATCTGTGGGATATGCTGCAAAAACAAATCCGATCCATGGAGGCCCCACCTAACAACTTACAAGATCTGTTACCGACGGCTTGGTGCCAGATACCACAGTGTACCTTCACAGGTCTGGTGGAGTCCATGGTGGGATGGGTCAGGGATGATTTGGCAGCAAAATGGGGATCTACTAAACACTAGGTGGGTGGTCATATAGTTATGGCTGATGGGTGTAAATATTCACACAATTGTTTTTCCTATTATTGGTAAAGATAAGAATTTAAAGGTTTGAAGGAATACATAGATAAATGAACTTACCTTCGTTGATCTTTGGAGTGTCATCTAGGAATATAGAAACACATAAATGCAATAAATTATTTCTAATAAAATATAACAAAGAGTTTAATACTTCATGTTCTCCCTGCCCGCATCGGACTGATGACATCATCTCAGCCTTGGCAAAGTCACTGACTGGACCTCAAGGATGGGTTTTTACTATAGTAGGTGGAGCGTTTCTGAATCATAATACCCGTTACCAGGGGCGGACTGACAACTCATGGGGCCCCCGGGCAATAGGAAATCATGGGACCCCTATGTCTTCACCCAGCGTGTTCTGGGAGGACGTCATATGACTTCCACCCAGAACCAGCCGGCCGCAGTGCAGCCGTCATTCGGCTATCTGCGGTCAGCAAGAGGTTAATAACGTTTTTATTTTTTTATCATCCTTTGTTGCACCTTTTACTGCTGTCCTCCTTCATCCCCTGAAAGCCACAACGTGCACTCGCTCAACCATTGGCTGTTCATTGCCGTTCTTCACCGGCTTCCTGATAGGTTGGACCATGCCTGTATAATGCGCATTCCTATGGATGTGCCTAGTCTTCGTCAGGGGTGCCTAGGACAGGGTGGCAGTTCAGGAGCACGGTCGAGTGACAGTTGTCAACCTATAAGTAGAATCACTGGAACGAGGACCTTCATGGAAGGGTAGTTAGGGATTCTTTGAATTAGTGCAAAAAGCCTAAAAGTACAATTATCCATTAGGACCAGGGGCGGACTGACAACTCCTGGGCCCCCCTGGGCAATAGGGGATCATGGGGCCCCTGTGTCCTCGACCACACTCAAACCACACCCACAAAAGCCCATGAAAGGTACCAGGGGCATCTCAAGGGGGCCCCTACTGACCCCAGGCCCGAATGGCGAAATAGTCAGTCCACCCCTGCCCGTTACTGTACAGCATGATGAGGGATGAGCTTCCAGTTGAAAGCTCACTGGTTTTTGTGTTATCACATGACAGCTTGCTCTCAAATTGTTCTGTTAAGGATTGCAAATGTATCCGAAGCAAAACCCTCCGACTTAAAAATGGATTACCGAGCCCAATGTTTGCGCTGTGAAAACGAGCTACAAATGTAAGCGCAATTTCCTCTATAGTAGATCAGCTTTAACAGCTTCCACATAAAAAGCGAATATGACTTCAGATGTGTTTGAACATTTGTTACTCGGTGTAAAAAATTGTTATCGAACCAGGTAGGTTTGCTGTGAGTCCCTGTCTGAGAACCGCCCCTTGCCAACGCATTTCGCTCTTAGAGGCTTAGGTGTAGAGACATGACTAAGCCTGTGAAGGTGAAACGCATGAAGAGGGGTTATCAGGGAACAAGAAGATCGCCGCAGCGCATGAATCTGCGCAGGCGCAGGATCCCGACAAGGCAGGCGGCCACTGGGATCCAGGCGCGCCTGTCACCAATGACGGCACCGGGCAGGCACTAGGACCCAGGCGCGCCTGTCGGCGCTGGGCGGGCTATTTAAAGAACACCTCGGTGCTGATTCAGTGCTGACTGGTCTTTAGCTCCCCCCCCCCCCGTGTCCTGCTTGTTTCCTGTGCGATTCCTTTGGTGCTGACCCGACTTGTTCCTGACCCGACTGAGTTCTCTTCTGCCCCCCCGGTTCCTGACTTCGGCTCTGATTCTGACTTTGGCTTTTCCTCCTGATCCTGTACCACGCTGCCCGACTGTTATGACCCTGGCTATCCTATGACTCCGCTCCAGTCCTGTGTCCTGGCTACATACCTGGCTCTGCTGTGCATCTGGCAATCCACTGTACCTGCCTGGTCTATTTCTACAGTGTCCGAATCAGTGGATATCCTGCTTACCAAGGTCATCTGCAAAAACCCTGGTGCTCTTGTCCCCCTGGTCCTTAGACGCCCTCTGTTCCAACCTCAGCGGGCTCAGGATTAGTGACACAAGTGAGGCCGACCTCGTCAATTCCGTCTCCCATCAGGTACGTGACAGGGGTGGATCTCAGGTGGGGACTCACAGCGAACCTACCTGGTTTAATACCATTTTCTGACATCATTGGCGCCCAAGCCTTTTAATTTCTTGTATGGAGGACACAAAAAACAGGGATAGGCTGCTCTGGTTTCAGGACGCTGGTGCTCTGCAGTGTCGCGCCGGGCGTCGCATGCGCAGAACACCAGTCCTCACTAGCGCACGAGCGACGAGACCTGGGCGTGCACGGCAGCGGCGGTATTCGTGCATGCGCACTTGCGAGCACGGACACGCGCCCAGCACCAATGACAGCGCGGGGCGGGCTATTTAAACATGGAACAGGTATGTCAAGTTGCCGTTTGGTCTTACCTGTTCTGTTCCTGATTTGCGTTCCTGTGTTATCCGTTGCCGACCTCTGCTTGTTCCTGACCCTGCCTATTCTCCTGATTAACCCCTGGCTTGCCTGACCATCCTTCTGCCTGATCCTTGGTACCGCGCTGCCTGCTACCTGCTGAACCTGGCTTGTGACCCCGACCATTCTCTGCTTGCTCCTCCTGTACCACGCTGCCCGCACTATACCGACCCGGCCTGTCTGACTACGCTTACTTCACCCGACGATCCATCCATCCCGCACAGATCACCTTTAGTAAGTCTGCCTGCCTCTTCCCATCAGACTCCGTTCCTGCACTCCCCTGCCAGTACACTCTACCACAGCCGGACGCACTCGGGGGTCGCGACCTGGTTCCAGTCTGCACCAAGTCCATCCCCACCATCAGGGGCCCTGGTGAATAGCAGGCTGGGACTTAGACCCCGCGCCCTGAGGAAATCCGTGCTGTGGGCTGCTAGAGACACTGCCAGGCGGCACCTAACATATGGCCAGCACCCTAGTGCACCCCCAGCAGATGAGAATTTTGGAGTCTAGAGTAGTGTGGTTCGAGTAGTGTGGTTCGAGTAGTGTGGTTCGAGTAGTGTGGTTCGAGTAGTGTGGTTCGAGTAGTGTGGTTCGAGTAGTGTGGTTCTTTTGCAGACTCTACCGTTTGAAGGTTTGTTGTTGTATCTACAGTATATAATCACCTGAGACGACGCTCGGTAGTCCAAACACTTGGACCTCACAGAGAGTTAATGAGGTCATTTTTCCAGGGATGAAGATGGTCACATATTGTCCAACCATGCCGTCACATTCAAAGGCCAGGGTCTCACCGCTTGCCATTGTTGGAATTGTTCCACATCTGGAAATTGATAAGCAAAGAGAAAGAGGAGTCAGCTTCAAAATACATTGTGGCTACGTTACACGAAGTTCTACCATTCTTATGTCTCAGACTCATCAAAGACGGGAATATGTTCATCCTTGGAGCGGCTGTATACAGCTGGGGCAAAACCCTCAAAATGGAACAGGAGGGACTGACCGGCAGGGCCGGCGCTGGACTACTTTGTGCCCCTAGCAGTGAGTGTATATTTCCCAGCTATCCTGAGAATGCCTTGGGACTGTCTAGGAAGAGCTGGAGTATATGGCCATTCCTTGACTGACCCTCAAAAAAACTTCACTCAAAGCTGAAGTGGAAAAAAAAGTCACCCTTTGTATCCATCCCCTACCCACCTTTCCCCTTGACAAGGTCCCCTAATTCATCTTGAAAGCAAGTGGAATGGTAGGGTTTGGGTGGGGCATGCTTGTACATCTATGGCTACGTTGAACCAATTTGGTCCTTGCACGTCACTTCGCAACGAGATGTACCCTGGGTTTTTTTTCCTCAGAAAGTAGGTGCAGATAATTCCCCCCTTCCAAGTTGCCCCTTGCATCCATTCCCTACCCACCTCTGAGCACCTTCCCTTGGTTTTATCCCCTATACACCTTCCAGTATGGCCCCTTTTAGAGAATACAGAACCAATGATTATTTTGTGGTGCCAGTGCTTCGTTCTGAACTCCTGGGACTTGTTTGCAGCTGACAGTGGGATAAAGTCTGCTGTTGGCAGGGCGTATTTACCACAAGGCAAACAAGGCAGTTGCCTAGGGTGGCATTTTCCAGGGGTGAAGCACCGCCCTGTAAGCCGTGTACCGGGGTGGGCTCCCCAGGATACAGTGAAGTCACGAACGAGGAAAGCAACCCCAACACCAGCTTTTGTCACAACAGAATTTTACCTAAGGCTGAGACCCTTGTGCTGCACAGCATGGCACCTTCTGATGGATGAAGGTAGAAAGTGGAGTAATTTACCTACTGGGGGGCACAACTAAGCTGCCACACCTTACCTGTTATTACCCTACAGAGCAGGAATCAGTGTATGGGGGTACGGTATGGGCTAGCCTGCGGTGCAGCACAACAGCTTACAATCTTACAAAAATCTACAGTATTCCCCCCCCCCCATAACTGGTCCTGTAGCACGTGCCTGAGTATTCCTTCTGAGCAAAACGCCAGTCTGGCTTGAGTTTGTAGGATTTTATCAGCTCTCCAATGTGAAATGTCACTTTAAGTTGTGGAGTCCTTCCAATGATCAGTAACAACACTTGCGGCCTGACACAAACAGAGACCCTAACTAACTATAGGCCTGGACTCAGTCTCTGGAGGCGCCAACACTGAAATGAGGTGCGCGCACGATCTTACCGACCCGGGTCTGCTTTGTATCCGCTGGTGACTCTGAACAGAACAAATGTCTCTCCACTGAGCATGCAAGATTATCAGCAATGTGTGTTGCTTTGCTCCTGTGTCCTCATCAGCTTCCTTTCAGCAAATCTTCCCCTCTTTGAACAGGATTAGCGTCTTGAACACCATCAGCTTCACACAATGGGATTTCTGATTACGGAGGGCAGTCTCCACAGCTGGATGGCAACGGATTTTCCGATCACTCAGCCTTCTTCTCTCTCCAGTATGGCTTCTCTTTCTCTTCCTGTTCACTCTCCTTGAGAAAACCCCACCCCTTATTGAATATAGAAATATCTATGCAGTCTGAGGCTGTGTTAGAAACAGTTACATCTTGTGGCCAAACTGCATAACGTCAGTCAGGACACTCTCTAATTTACTTCACACAGTATTCTAACAATGACAGCTGTTTCCCATCTTACAGCCCACCGGAAGAAGGGATGCTTGAGGCATGGGGACCAGATGGGAGCTGAGAGAGACTTGCAACTGCTTGATGGTGTATGCAGAGCCCGCCTCTTGTTCCCTGTTGGCTGCCGTCATTCAGCTGGTCCAGGCTGGAGAAACATCCTGACTTTAAAGTCGGGATCCGACCAGATCCCTGGACCAGCACTCCGCTGAGAGCCTGAGCCACGTCCTCCTGCCCCCTCCACAGTCCAGCGCTCCAGTGAGTGTGTGTGTGGGGGGGGGGGGGGCAGATCAGAGAATGGTGACTGGCACCAGCTCTCTACTCACAGAGCATGGAGCGATCAGTGGTCTTTGACCTGGCGGCGGGGGGGGGGGTTTGGGACAAATGCAGCATCCATCTAGATAATGATGATTAAAAAAAAAAAACAAAAAAACCTCAACTTCTCTTTTAATGATAACACCAAAAGTACTAAAATAGATCCCCTGCAGCCAGCAACAATAGACCCCCTAACAGCAACAAAAGATTCCCTCAGCAACACCAGATCCTCTGAGCAACAATAGATCCTCCCTTCAACAAATCCCCCCCCCAGCAACAATAGGTCCACCCCAGCAATAAGAAAGCTCCCAGCAACAATAGATCTCCCAACATCCATCATCAATAGTCCCTCCAGCAGCCAGCAACAATAGACCCCTCCCTCAACAGTAGACCCCTTCCAACAATAATCGACCCCCCTCAGCAACATAACCCCCCTAGAAAAAGATCTCCCACCAGCAACAATAAACCTCCCCAGCAATATTAAACCCCCTGCAACAATAGATCCCCTCAGCAGCCAGCATCAGTAGACCCTCCAGCACACCCCCTATCATTACATACATTCAGGGCTGCAGGTGGTTCCCCTGCAAAAGCAACGGGTATACCTGGGCTAGGGTATACCTAGGAATGCGCATTATACAGGCATGGTCCAACCTACCCCGGGGGTGTGCACCTGGCAATCTCTGTGATCGCTGTGTCCTACGGACAGAGCTGATCACGTGATATGGTAAAAGGCCAATCACAGCAGCCTTTTACTACATGATCAGTTATGTCCAATGACAGGCTGATCACCGGGACAGCGTGAGGAAAGTACTGCCGAGAACCAGCAGTTGTCAGTGGAGGGATCAGCACCGATCATCAGTGCCCTAATGATCGTTGCCCAGCAGTGACACCCACCAGTTCCACCCACAAGTGCTCAGCAGTGCCGCCCACCTGTGTCCAGCAGTGCCCATCAGTGCAGCCTAGCAGTACCATCCATCAGTGCTGCCCAGCAGTGCAACCCATCAGTGCCCAGCAGTGCTGCCAATCAGTGCCGAGCAGTGCCACCAGTCAGTGCCCAGCAGTCAGTGCCACCCATCATTGCTTAGCCGTGCCGCCAGTCCGTGCCCATCATCAGTGCCAGCTCAACAGTGCTGCCCATCAGTGCCGCCCATCAGTGCCGCCCATCAGTGCCGCCCATCAGTGCCCATCAGTACTGCCTATTAGTGCAGCCTCATCAACACAGATCAGTGAAGGAGAAAAATTACTTGTTTGCAAAATTTTATAACAGAAGCAAAAAAACTTTTTTTTTCAAACGTTTTGCTTTTTTTTCGTTTATAGCGCAAAAAATAAAACCCCCAGTGGCCAGTAAATACCACCAAAAGAAGGCTCTGTTTGTGTGAAAAAAAATGATAAAACTTTAATATGGGTGCAGGGTTGCATGACCGTGCAATTGTCATTCAAAGTGTGGCAGCGCTGAAAGCTGAAAATTGGCCTGGGCAGGAAGGGGGTAGAAGTGTCCTGTAGGCAGGAAGGGGGTAGAAGTGTCCTGTAGGCAGGAAGGGGGTAGAAGTGTCCGGTAGGCAGGAAGGGGGTAGAATTGTCCGGTAGGCAGGAAGGGGGTAGAAGTGTCCTGTAGGCAGGAAGGGGGTAGAAGTGTCCGGTAGGCAGGAAGGGGGTAGAAGTGTCCGGTAGGCAGGAAGGGGGCAGAAGTGCCCGGTAGGCAGGAAGGGGGCAGAAGTGTCCTGTAGGCAGGAAGGGGGCAGAAGTGTCCTGTAGGCAGGAAGGGGGCAGAAGTGTCCTGTAGGCAGGAAGGGGGTAGAAGTGTCCGGTAGGCAGGAAGGGGGTAGAAGTGTCCGGTAGGCAGGAAGGGGGTAGAAGTGCCCTGTAGGCAGGAAGGGAGTAGAAGTGCCCTGTAGGCAGGAAGGGGGTAGAAGTGCCCTGTAGGCAGGAAGGGGGTAGAAGTGTACTGTAGGCAGGAAGGGGGTAGAAGTGCCCGGTGGGCAGGAAGGGGGTAGAAGTGCCCGGTGGGCAGGAAGGGGGTAGAAGTGCCCGGTGGGCAGGAAGGGGGTAGAAGTGTCCTGTGGGCAGGAAGGGGGTAGAAGTGCCCGGTAGGCAGGAAGGGGGTAGAAGTGCCCGGTAGGCAGGAAGGGGGTAGAAGTGCCCGGTAGGCAGGAAGGGGGTAGAATTGCCCGGTAGGCAGGAAGGGGGTAGAATTGCCCGGTAGGCAGGAAGGGGGTAGAAGTGCCCGGTAGGCAGGAAGGGGGTAGAAATGTCCGGTAGGCAGGAAGGGGGTAGAAGTGCCCGGTAGGCAGGAAGGGGGTAGAAGTGCCCGGTAGGCAGGAAGGGGGTAGAAGTGCCCTGTAGGCAGGAAGGGGGTAGAAGTGCCCGGTACGCAGGACGGGGGTAGAAGTGCCCTGTAGGCAGGAAGGGGGTAGAAGTGCCTGGTAGGCAGGAAGGGGGTAGAAGTGCCCGGTAGGTGAGTGGCTAAAAAAACAAAGCTTGGAATGTGTCTACGATGCACCATGCACATGGAACTGAAGGTCATCGGGTTAAGGGCATCTACATCTACTTTGATAAATGATGTTGTAATTTGTAAGTGAGAATGTTTTTGTTTCCAACATTTCAACAGAGACAAACATACTTTGGACATTTATAGAACGCCTACTCGTTCAAACACAGGAAGACCTTTGAACTTTTTCAAGGACAGTTTACATACTAGAAGGTGAATAAACTAAAAGAAAAAAAAATGACTTACATGGGATTGTTGGTTCCTCCATCTTCAGCCAAGTTTCCAATTCTTATCTGGGCCCCGTTGATCTTGTCTGCACAGCAGTCTCCTCGATTGGTCACTGCGACTGTGAAGACCTTAAATTGTCCCTTGAGATCGACCGTCCACCAGGGGTTGTCCTGCTCAGAGGTGCCGCTACACTGGATGTAAAGGTAGTTGCTGTCTAGAGACCCGTCAATGGCGTTTTTGGCTTCTCCATACATGTTATAGAGGCTGGATTGCTGAGGGACACCATGGACAGCCACGTTTGGAGCTGCAAAAAGTTCAAACTCAATAGAAAATCTAATTCTTCCAACAAATACTAATGAAGAGTATGAGATAGCCGCAGATCGATACACACACCAAACAATTCACCTTACCTCCATTTGGAGTCTTTAACACATTTGGGGCCGTCACTTCATCTAGAGTAATGGTGGAAAGAGAATTTGTTGTTTTCCTTTTTTCGTTATCCTTTGTTCATTGTCATTCATTTTCTTTTTTGTGAAATCCTGCACCTTACCTCCACTGCTTGCTGGGAATCCAAAGACCTGGACTTCACACAAGACAAGATGTTCAACCCGTCCTGGGATGGTGATGGTCACAAACTGGCCTATCATTCCTTGGCAAGAGAAGGAGAGCGTCTCTCCTGATTCAATGGATGAGATGACGCCACAACTGAAACAACAAGAGGACGTTTTCTTAAAGCGGACATGTTTCCATTCTCATACTACGTCTGAAGGCCAGTAGACTGTGTCAGCGGTGGGAAAGGTGCTTATCTCTAGATCTTACTGAAGAGTCTTGTTCCATACCCATAGGGATTCGGTCAACATGAATACGCAAGAAACTGGATACAAATTATTTTCTGCCTGGTATAAAGCCCCTGAACTCCTCCACAAAACTTCCAGCTCTCTTTCACCTCTCTGTTGGCGGTGTGGTTCCCCCCCAGGCTCCCGTTGCATATTTGGTGGGAATGTCCCAAATGACGACGATATTGGTCTACGGTACATGCTCTCATTGCTAGGATCACTACATATAACCTAGATTACACACCTGCCCAATGCCTCCTGCATCATTCATCTTTGCTCCCGTTCTGTTTACCATAGATCCTTAGCTATGCACCTTGTAAATGCTGCCAGACGATGCATTCCATTGAAATGGAACTCCACACATCCCCCGACTGTAGCGGAATGGTTCCAACGTATCAGTCATATAGCCGAAATGGAGGAACGTATACACATAGTGTGACGGGAGTCACTTTGGGTGAGGGACCCATGGAACACAGCTCACTTTGGAGAGGTGGGGAGACCCCTGTCTCAGCTCCCCATATCCCTCTTATGTGTAAGTCACCCTGTGCCTGTTAGGGGTACAGGGTGATCTGTCCTAATATTGTGTAGACATGTCTAGGAGATAGGTGAGGGTTCTGGATTGTCTGGTGTTGTGTGGTTGCATCCCATTGTTCTGTTGTGTGTCTTGCTTGGGAGCAAACTATTATTGGATGTATGTGTTTGTGTATTGGCTTAGTGTGTGTGTGTGTGGGGGGTGTCTCCAGCAGCCCTCCCTCCTGATGGGACTGTCTGCTGGTGTGAAGTTTGAATACCTGTGTGTCTCTTGTTACTAAATGTAGATTGCCCCGCCCTGTGTCATTATGCAGGGAGGGGGGATTGTACCCTGAGTGTATATGTCTTGTATCTGTGTTCAAATAAAGTAGTCTACCTTCTGGATTACTTCAAAACTGGTGTCGTCTAGTCTTGTATGGTCTGCTGTGGTCTGTGGTCGGTGTTCAGACGGGAAAGCGGTAGTCTAACTAAAGTACCCAAATGCAGTCTGGGTCGGTTCCGTTACACATAGCACATGACACCCCGACTAAATTCACCCATATACGGGCCTGTTGGTTCCATTATCAAGACTCAGCAGATTATCTGAACGACAAGTCTACATGCACCTAGTTCACTTAGCGAATCTGGACCCCAGATCCTATACCTCTTTCTTTCCCGAGGGGAAGTGGAGGTGCTTCCTGACCTATTCCCAACCCCATTTTCAAAAAGCCTTTTTTTTTTCCCCCTTCATTTTTACAGTTCCCCTATTTGGGGTCCACTCTTACAAAAGAGTTTTACTGGTCTATTTATGTATGCTTTGCTTGTGTTTGCCATATCATTACCTGTAGCAGGATTTGTTCATTATCCTCCATTGAGTGTTCTGTAATGCATTTTGATATGTTTGTTCCACTGAACATTGGTCTTATGTGTTCCCCCCCCCGTTTTACCATCATGATTTCTTGTGTGTTTCCTTCTATACTGCCATTAAGAGTTGATATGCGATCTCATTGTACATGTCTGTACTCTTGGCTTGTTTTACTGAATAAAATCCTTGAAATATAAAGCGTACCTGAACTCAAAAATTAAGCCTCAAATCAAAAATCACTACCCCAGCAGTAACCTTAGAATTGATTTGAATGCCTCCTGGAAAAATAGCACTGCTCTGCCCAGACACTCCTGTTCTGTAACCTCATAGCTGTATATGGGCAGTGTGAGATCATCTAAGGCACTCTCTGTCTGACTATTGATGCCACTACAGTGCTGTTCACTGTTGTCCTTGCTGGAGAGGAAGCTGTACCTGTGGACATGCAGTGCAAGGATCTCCTTGCTTCCAATCCTGGTAGTCTCAGGAGATTTGGTGATGTCACTACTGTGCTGCTCACTGTTCTCCTTGCTGGAGAGGAAACTGTACTTGAGGACCTGCAGTGCATGGACCTCCCTGCTTCCAAATCTATAATCTAAGGAGATTTGATGACGTCAATACTGTGCTGATTAATGTTCTCCTTGCTGGAGAGGAAGCTGTACTTGAGGACCTGCAGTGCATGGACCTCCCTGCTTCCAAATCTATAATCTAAGGAGATTTGATGACGTCAATACTGTGCTGATTAATGTTCTCCTTGCTGGAGAGGAAGCTGTACTTGAGGACCTGCAGTGCAAGGATCTCCCTGCTTCAAAATATGGTAGTCTCAGGAGATTCGGTGAAGTTACTACTGTGCTGCTCACTGTTCTCCTTCCTGGAGAGGAAGCTATACCTGTGGACCTGCTTCCAATCCTGGTAGTGTCAGGAGATTTGATGATGTCACTGCTGTGCTGCTCATGGTTGTCCTTACTAGAGAGGAAGCTGTACTTGAGGGCATACAGTGCAAAGATCTCCCTGCTTTTAAACCTGATGGTCTCAGGAGATTTGGTGATGGCACTACTGTGCTGCTCATTGTTCTCCTTGCTGAAGAGGACGCTGTACCTGAGGACCTGCAGTGCAAGGATCTCCTTGCTTCCAACCCTGGTAGTCTCAGGAGATTTGGTGATGGCACTACTGTGCTGCTCATTGTTGTTCTTGCTGGAGAGGAAGCTGTACCTGAGGACCTGCAGTACAAGGATCTCCCTGCGTTGGCTTTTTCCATTCTGTGGTCCTGTGCTTCATCCACTTATTTATTTATTACACATACTTATATAACGCTGCCAATTTACACAGTGCTTTGCGTACATATAGTACATTCACAGCAGTCCCTGCCTTCAAGGAGCCTACAATCCAACATTTCTAACTCACATTCACAAATACTACGGCCAAATTAGACAGGATTCAATTAACCTACCAGCATGCCTTTGGAGTGTGGGAGTACCCGGAGGAAACCCACACAGGCACAGGGACAACATGCAAACTCCAGGCATGTGGTGCCATGGCTGGGAGTCAAACCAACGACCATAGACAGAAATGTTAACCACAGCCACTGTGCTGCCCACGCTTCTCCTGCTCTTTCTGATTTTCCCACCCGTCTGCAAACCACCAGTGATTGAAGGAGTGGGGGAAGCTCTAATATGTGGAAGCAAAGCCCTGCTCCTCTAAGAACGTGGTTACCTCCGAACAGAGACACAACGCACAATGATAGAGCACAGTCAATGCAACGATGGCACTGGTACAGGGGCGGACTGACAAATCATGGGGCCCCTGGGCAATAGGGGATCATGGGGCCCCTGTGTCCTTGCCCACACTCAAAGCACACCCAAAACAGCCTATAAAAGGTACCAGGGGCATCTCATGGGGCCCCCTACTGACTCCGGGCCCTCGGGCAGTGCCCTAGTGCTCGAATGGTCAGTCCTCCCCTGCACCGGTATAATATACTTCTCCTGCACTCACACAACCCAGGGTGTCATTATTTGAGTCCAGTAGGTACTGTGATGGATGTTAAAGTCCTGATGGGGGATGCTAGTTGGCCCCTCGAAACGCGTTGGATTCTTGTGGTCGTATTTTTGTCATTTGTGGATGAATGAAATTCACTCTCGGACTCTCATCACGTGTCTCTGGTGCTCGACTACACGTAGATTACCCACAGCTGGTGACCCCCTGGATTGGGAAGACCCTTGCTTTGATCTGTGACACCCAGGCTATTTTAGGCCAAACTAAAGACTTTCCGTTATCTACAAAATATTTTGTATCTGGCACCTCCCCTCCATTGATCAGTGCGAAGCAAGGCATGGTATGTATATTGGGGGTTAATGATTGACTGCAGGGAGACCACGGGCAATACTGGTGGCCAGGCTTCGTCCTCTGCTTGTCTTTTTTGGGTGCCTCTTCCATAGTGCCGCTTCTCTTTACAAAGTGCGTCTATATTACTTCTATACTCCCGCACAACTGGTGAGAAGAGTAGTCAGAGTCAGCAAGTGAGCGCCAAACTGCCAAATGTGGCCCTTTGCTTGCCTTTATCCAGGCCTTAGGGCACCATTTCTGTCACTGACACCAACAATAAAGCACCATTCCTTCCACTGACCAATGATGAGACACTATTCCTTCCACTGATACCAGCAATAAAGTGCCATTCCTTCCACTGACCAATGATGAGATACTATTCCTTCCACTGATACCAGCAATAAAGTGCCATTCCTTCCACTGACACCAATGATAAGGGAATATTCCTTCCACTGATACCAGCAATAAAGTGCCATTCCTCCCACTGACACCAATGATGGGGCACTATTCCTTCCACTGATACCAACAATAAAGCGCCATTCCTTCCACTGACACCATTGATGAGACACTATTCCTTCCACTGATACCAGCAATAAAGTGCCATTCCTTCCACTAACACCAATGATAAGGGAATATTCCTTCTACTGACACCAACAATGGGACACTATTCCTCCACTTGACATAAGGCATTAATTCTTCCCACTGATACCAGGAATGGGTCACAATTCCTCCCACTGATACCATAGATGGGGCACTACACCTTCCATTGACACCAACAAGGGGACACTATTGTTCCCACTGAAACCAACGATGGGGTACTATTCCGTGCACTGACACCAACGATGGGGCACTATTCCTTCTACTGACACCAACGATGGGGCACTATTCCTTCTACTGACACCAACGATGGGGCACTATTCCTCCCACTGACACCAATGATGGGGCACTATTCCTCCCACTGACACCAATGATGGGGCACTATTCCTCCCGCTGACACCAATGAAGGGGCACAAAACCTCCCACTGACACCAACAATGGGGCAAAATATCTCCCACTGACACTAACAATGGGATACTATTCTTCCTGCTCAAACCAACAACTCCTTCCACTGACACCAACATAGGGGCACCATTCTTATCACTGAAACCAACAATGGGGAACTATTCTTTTTTTTTTTTTATTTAATTGTGGCCAACCCCACTGACAGCTGAAACAATAAAGAATGTTTTTACCCCGTACTCAGATGCTGCTTATTGAATTGTCTCCTCTGTTTGAAGTTCACCATCAAACTTTTGTTGGGTTTGGATGTTGGACCATGAACCGCACGGGGGGGGGGGTTTGATCCATCACTAATAAAGAGCTAACAAAGCCACAAACACAACACATAGAAGGCTCACCTGGGGTTCGCTGTCCCTCCTTTGGTTGCATTGTTCCCGATTCGGATCTCTGCCCCAAAAATCCGTTCCTTGCAACATTCCAGGACGCGGTTGGTGACGGCCACAGACATAATCTTGTGAGGTCTTTTAAGGTCCACCATCCACCAGGGCCCATCATCCTGCTTGGTATGGGAGCACTGAGCCCTCAGGTAGTTCCGGGCCAAAGAGCCGTCATTGGCGTTCCGTGGGCTTCCATAATAAGACATGGTGCTGGATTGGGTGGGAATGCCACGAAGAGCCACGTTTGGAGCTGAGATACAGAATAACAATGTGTGAGGGATTCATCCTATACACAGCACTGTGGGATCACCAATATCTCCATCACATCTACAAAGGCCCAATATGTACAATGTAGCAATGTCTAGTCATTCCTGGGTTCAATATTCCCGATGGGCTAATCGGGCTGAACTGCCGAACCATGTGACTGCAGATCACCAATCACAGAGGGGAGGGGGGTACAAAGGAGTCATCCCTACAACTAGAACAATGAGCAGTGAGAGCGCCAATGTCCCAAAATCAGCAAAATCATCGCAACCTGCCCATGTCTGCGACTCGCATTGTGCAGAGATAATCCGAATACAAAATATAGAAACAAATACAATTCTCTCACCTGGCTGAGCGTTCATCTCTGAAGGAGGGATCACCGCATCTGGAGAGATCACATGATACATTACAGAGGTTTTATCGATTCATCTGTCTATCCATCCATCCATCCATCCATCCATCCATCTATCTATTCATCCATCCATCCATTCATCCATCTATCCATCATCTATCTATCCATCATCTATCTATCTATTATCTATCTATCTATCTATTATCTATTATCTATCTATCTATCTATTATCTATCTATCTATCTATCTATTATCTATTATCTATCTATCTATCTATTATCTATTATCTATCTATCTATCATCTATTATCTATTATCTATCTATCTATCTATCTATCTATCTATCTATCTATTATCTATCTATTATCTATCTATCTATTATCTATCTATCTATCTATCTATTATCTATCTATCTATCTATTATCTATCTATCTATCTATCTATTATCTATCTATCTATCTATCTATCTATTATCTATCTATCTATCTATCTATCTATCTATCTATCTATCTATCTATCTATTATCTATCTATCTATCTATCTATCTATCTATCTATCTATCTATTATCTATTATCTATCTATCTATCTATCTATCTATTATCTATCTATCTATCTATCTATCTATCTATCTATCTATCTATCTATCTATCTATCTATTATCTATTATCTATCTATCTATCTATCTATCTATCTATCTATCTATTATCTATCTATCTATCTATCTATCTATCTATCTATTATCTATCTATCTATCTATCTATCTATCTATCTATCTATCTATTATCTATCTATCTATCTATCTATCTATCTATCTATCTATCTATTATCTATCTATCTATCTATCTATCTATTATCTATCTATCTATCTATCTATCTATCTATCTATCTATTATCTATCTATCTATCTATCTATCTATCTATCTATCTATCTATTATCTATCTATCTATCTATCTATCTATCTATCTATTATCTATCTATCTATCTATCTATCTATCTATCTATTATCTATCTATCTATCTATCTATCTATCTATCTATCTATCTATCTATTATCTATCTATCTATCTATCTATCTATCTATCTATCTATCTATCTATTATCTATCTATTATCTATCTATCTATCTATCTATCTATCTATCTATCTATCTATTATCTATCTATCTATCTATCTATCTATCTATCTATCTATCTATTATCTATCTATCTATCTATCTATCTATCTATTATCTATCTATCTATCTATCTATCTATCTATCTATCTATCTATTATCTATCTATCTATCTATTATCTATCTATCTATCTATCTATCTATCTATCTATCTATCTATCTATCTATTATCTATCTATTATCTATCTATCTATCTATCTATCTATCTATCTATCTATCTATCTATCTATCTATCTATCTATCTAATATCTATCTATCCATCTATGTCTGTCGGTGGCTGACCTATGTTTGCCCCATACAGAGCAGCCAGAAGAAGGAGTTTCCAGATGGAGGATTCCATGGTGCGGAGCTCTTCCTGCAGCTTCTGGTGAATCAGATTTTTCGCTCTCTTTGGTTTTATATGTTTCGTAAAACAAACATTCCGCTCTCAGAAAAGGGCAAAGTAGCAGTTCTGTTTGCTGACGTTCAGTTTGCTCACGTTGTGCCCAAATCCTTTTATGAAGTCTTTTGCTGCAAATACAGATCCATTATCTCTGGTGTCATTGAGGACACGGAGGAGACCGACCTGCAGAACAGACCCCCCCCGAACATTGCATCCAGATTTATAGTTTTCTTCTTCACACAGGTGAAAGTTTATTTAAAGCCCCAAAACTATTTCTAACTTTAGGATAAAGTAGGGAAGGGTTAAACCCGGGCCTTATACCCTGTCTGTGTCCATTATGGGAGATTCCTCCTCGTGTTCCCTTCTGGAGACACAACAGGGAGTGAGAGGAAATATCCATAGACTGAAGAGGGAATCCCCACTTAGACAGTTGTCACCAGAACAATTGCCCCCATTGGAAGATTTCACCTCTATTACTGTTTTATTTTTCTTGTACCCCCCCCAATGTAAGGGACATTCTTCCCACTGACTCCCCCCCAATGTAAGGGACATTCTTCCCACTGACTCCCCCCCAATGTAAGGGACATTCTTCCCACTGATTCCCCCCCAATGTAAGGGACATTCTTCCCACTGACTCCCCCGCAATGTAAGGGACATTCTTCCCACTGACCCCCAATGTAAGGGACATTCTTCCCACTGACCCCCAATGTAAGGGACATTCTTCCCACTGACCCCCAATGTAAGGGACATTCTTCCCACTGACCCCCAATGTAAGGGACATTCTTCCCACTGACCCCCAATGTAAGGGACATTCTTCCCACTGACCCCCAATGTAAGGGACATTCTTCCCACTGACCCCCCCCCCCAATGTAAGGGACATTCTTCCCACTGACCTCCAATGTAAGGGACATTCTTCCCACTGACCCCCAATGTAAGGGACATTCTTCCCACTGACCACCAATGTAAGGGACATTCTTCCCACTGACCACCAATGTAAGGGACATTCTTCCCACTGACCCCCAATGTAAGGGACATTCTTCCCACTGATCCCCCAATGTAAGGGACATTCTTCCCACTGATCACCAATGTAAGGGACATTCTTCCCCCCTGCCCCCCCCAATGTAAGGGACATTCTTCCCACTGACCCCCAATGTAAGGGACATTCTTCCCACTGACCCCCCAATGTAAGGGACATTCTTCCCACTGATCACCAATGTAAGGGACATTCTTCCCACTGACCCCCCCAATGTAAGGGACATTCTTCCCACTGACCCCCAATGTAAGGGACATTCTTCCCACTGACCACCAATGTAAGGGACATTCTTCCCACTGATCACCAATGTAAGGGACATTCTTCCCACTGACTCCCCCCCAATGTAAGGGACAGTCTTCCCACTGACCACCAATGTAAGGGACATTCTTCCCACTGACCCCCAATGTAACGGACATTCTTCCCACTGACCCCCAATGTAACGGACATTCTTCCCTCTGACCACCAATGTAAGGGTCATTCTTCCCACTGATCACCAATGTAAGGGTCATTCTTCCCACTGATCACCAATGTAAGGGTCATTCTTCCCACTGATCCCCAATGTAAGGGACATTCTTCCCACTGACCCCCAATGTAAGGGACATTCTTCCCACTGACCACCAATGTAAGGGACATTCTTCCCACTGACCACCAATGTAAGGGACATTCTTCCCACTGACTCCCCCCCAATGTAAAGGACATTCCTCCCACTGACTCACCCCCAATTTAAAGGACATTCTTCCCATTGACTCCCCCCCAATTTAAGGGACATTCTTCCCACTGACTCCCCCCCAATGTAAGGGACATTCTTCCCACTGACCCCCAATGTAAGGGACATTCTTCCCACTGACCCCCAATGTAAGGGACATTCTTCTCACTGACCACCAATGTAAGGGACATTCTTCCCACTGACCCCCAATGTAAGGGACATTCCTCCCACTGACTCCCCCCCCAATGTAAGGGACATTCTTCCCACTGACTCCCCCCCCAATGTAAGGGACATTTTCCCAACTGACCTCCAATGTAAGGGACATTCTTCTTATATATGAATAGTTGATGCACACAGACAGTTCACACTCTGATTACATCTCTGGAATCTCCATTTTTTCAGCCCTGAACAGCAACAGACATTCTGTAACCCCACATGAAGGCCACTCATCTTGTGTAGAGACGTGGTCTTCAGGTGGGGTTGTGTCTGTTGCTGTTCATGGATGCATAAGCTGAGATAGCAGTGATGTCATCGGGATGTGTGAATATTGAACGTGGGGAGGCTGCGGGGATTGGCACCTGGCGTCTGCAGTGAGGGGAATTCAAGAGAGATGGTTCTCCATAGATCTCCCAAATATAAAAACAATTGTTGCGTGAGCAGCATTGCGACCGTTCTGGTATGTCCTGTTATATGGACAAGTCGCTGGTCAGGGAATGTTCCATGAACTGTCGCTAGTATGACTTTTGGCCGGAGTTCCCTGAGACTTTCAAGGATTCCTTCATGGTAAAATGTTGAGAATTGGGAAGAGCTCAAGGTTCCGTCTAAACCAAGGGTGGGTGACCTATGAGAGGGGGAGATCTACCTGACCAACATGGAAGAGAGCAAAGACATCCCCCCCCTCTATTTTTTTTCAAGAAGTTCGCTAGTAAGAAAAAGTAGAGTTGGCATAAAGAAGACCAATAAAGATCTAGTAAAACGAAAGTCTCTGTAAAAATATAAACTTGGCCTGGCTTAAAATGTAGCTTAAGCATCAATCTCGGCATTCACTTTCATTCACTTTCATTCACTTTCATTCAATCTTCCTTTTCATGTCTGAAAATTACTGACACATCGTGAAGAAAGACCATCTGGCACTGCAGGCTGACGGCTCCACTAGTTCCAGTCCAAGCTGGCCTCAATGTTAGCCTGGCTGTTTGCTCTGTTTTGGCCAATGTAAAATGTGTGCAGGGCAGTGTACAGGGGTCAGTGGTAGGTAGGTCAGTGTACAGGGGTCAGTGGTAGGTAGGTCAGTGTACAGGGGTCAGTGGTAGGTAGGTCAGTGTACAGGGGTCAGTGGTAGGTAGGTCAGTGTACAGGGGTCAGTGGTAGGTAGGGCAGTGTACAGGGGTCAGTGGTAGGTAGGTCAGTGTACAGGGGTCAGTGGTAGGTAGGTCAGTGTACAGGGGTCAGTGGTAGGTAGGTCAGTGTACAGGGGTCAGTGGTAGGTAGGTTAGTGTACAGAGGTCAGTGGTATGTAGGTCAGTGTACAGGGGTCAGTGGTAGGTGGGGCAGTGTACAGGGGTCATTAGTATGTAGGGCAGTGTACAGGGGTCAGTGGTAGGTAGGGCAGTGTACAGGGGTCAATAGTATGTTGGGCAGTGTCCAGGGGCCAGTAGTATGTTGGACAGTGTCCAGGGGTCAGTGGTATGTAGGTCAGTATACATGGGTCAGTGGTAGGTGGGGCAGTGTACAGGGGTCAGTGGTAGGTGGGGCAGTGTACAGGGGTCAGCAGTATGTATAGCAGTGTTCAAGGGTCATTAGTATGTTGGGCAGTGTCCAGGGGTCAGTAGTATGTTGGGCAGTATCCAGGGGTCAGTAGTATGTTGGGCAGTGTCCAGGGGTCAGTAGTATGTTGGACAGTGTCCAGGGGCCAGTAGTATGTTGGACAGTGTCCAGGGGCCAGTGGTATGTTGGACAGTGTCCAGGGGCCAGTAGTATGTTGGGCAGTGTCCAGGGGTCAGTGGTATGTTGGACAGTGTCCAGGGGCCAGTAGTATGTTGGACAGTGTCCAGGGGTCAGTGGTATGTTGGACAGTGTCCAGGGGCCAGTAGTATGTTGGGTAGTTTCCAGGGGTCAGTAGTATGTAGGGCAGTGTACAGGGGTCAGTACTGTGTTGGACAGTGTACAGGGGTCAGTACTATGTTGGGCAGTGTACAGGGGTCAGTGGTATGTTGGACAGTGTCCAGGGTCAGTACTATGTTAGGCAGTGTACAGGGGTCAGTGGTATGTAGGGCAGTGTACAGGGGTCAGTAGTATGTTGGACGGTGTCCAGGGGTCAGTAGTATGTTGGATGGTGTCCAGGGGTCAGTAGTATGTTGGGCAGTGTACAGGGATCAGTAGTATGTAGGGCAGTGTACAGGGGTCAGTAGTATGTAGGGCAGTGTACAGGGGTCAGTAATATGTAGGGCAGTGTACAGGGGTCAGTAGTATGTAATGCAGTGTACAGGGGTCAGTAATATGTAGGGCAGCGTACAGAGGTCAGTAGTATGTAGGGCAGTGTACAGGGGTCAGTAGTATGTAGGGCAGTGTACAGGGGTCAGTAGTATGTAGGGCAGTGTACAGGGGTCAGTAGTATGTAGGGCAGTGTACAGGGGTCAGTAGTATGTTGGGCAGTGTACAGGGGTCAGTAGTATGTAGGGCAGTGTACAGGGGTCAGTAATATGTAGGGCAGTGTACAGGGGTCAGTAGTATGTTGGGCAGTGTACAGAGGTCAGTAGTATGTAGGGCAGTGTACAGGGGTCAGTAGTATGTTGGGCAGTGTACAGGGGTCAGTAGTATGTAGGGCAGTGTACAGGGGTCAGTAATATGTAGGGCAGTGTACAGGGGTCAGTAGTATGTAGGGCAGTGTACAGGGGTCAGTAGTATGTAGGCCAGTGTACAGGGGTCAGTAGTATGCAGGGCAGTGTACAGGGGTCAGTAGTATGCAGGGCAGTGTATAGGGGTCAGTAGTATGTAGGGCAGTGTACAGGGGTCAGTAGTATGTAGGGCAGTGTACAGGGTCAGTAGTATGTAGGGCAGTGTACAGGGGTCAGTAGTATGTTGGGCAGTGTACAGGGGTCAGTAGTATGTAGGGCAGTGTACAGGGGTCAGTAGTATGTGGGGCAGTGTACAGGGGTCAGTAGTATGTTGGGCAGTGTCTAGGGGTCAGTAGTATGTTGGGCAGTGTCCAGGGGTCAGTAGTATGTTGGACAGTGTCCAGGGGTCAGTAGTATGTTGGGCAGTGTACAGGGGTCAGTAGTATGTAGGGCAGTGTACAGGGGTCAGTAGTATGTAGGGCAGTGTACAGGGGTCAGTAGTATGTTGGGCAGTGTACAGGGGTCAGTAGTATGTAGGGCAGTGTACAGGGTCAGTAGTATGTAGGGCAGTGTACAGGGTCAGTAGTATGTAGGGCAGTGTACAGGGGTCAGTAGTATGTAGGGCAGTGTACAGGGGTCAGTAGTATGTTGGGCAGTGTACAGGGTCAGTAGTATGTAGGGCAGTGTACAGGGGTCAGTAGTATGTTGGGCAGTGTACAGGGTCAGTAGTATGTAGGGCAGTGTACAGGGGTCAGTAGTATGTTGGGCAGTGTACAGGGGTCAGTAGTATGTTGGGCAGTGTACAGGGGTCAGTAGTATGTTGGGCAGTGTACAGGGGTCAGTAGTATGTAGGGCAGTGTACAGGGGTCAGTAGTATGTAGGGCAGTGTACAGGGTCAGTAGTATGTAGGGCAGTGTACAGGGGTCAGTAGTATGTTGGGCAGTGTACAGGGTCAGTAGAATGTAGGGCAGTGTACAGGGGTCAGTAGTATGTTGGACAGTGTACAGGGTCAGTAGTATGTAGGGCAGTGTACAGGGGTCAGTAGTATGTTGGGCAGTGTACAGGGTCAGTAGTATGTAGGGCAGTGTACAGGGGTCAGTAGTATGTAGGGCAGTGTACAGGGGTCAGTAGTATGTAGGGCAGTGTACAGGGGTCAGTAGTATGTTGGGCAGTGTACAGGGGTCAGTGGTATGTTGGGCAGTGTACAGGGGTCAGTGGTATGTTGGGCAGTGTACAGGGGTCAGTGGTATGTAGGGCAGTGTACAGGGGTCAGTAGTATGTAGGGCAGTGTACAGGGGTCAGTAGAATGTAGGGCAGTGTACAGGGGTCAGTAGTATGTTGGACAGTGTACAGGGGTCAGTAGTATGTAGGTCAGTGTACAGGGGTCAGTGGTATGTTGGGCAGTGTACAGGGTCAGTAGTATGCAGGGCAGTGTACAGGGGTCAGTAGTATGTTGGGCAGTGTACAGGGGTCAGTAGTATGTTGGGCAGTGTACAGGGTCAGTAGTATGCAGGGCAGTGTACAGGGGTCAGTAGTATGTTGGGCAGTGTACAGGGGTCAGTGGTATGTTGGGCAGTGTACAGGGGTCAGTGGTATGTAGGGCAGTGTACAGGGTCAGTAGTATGTTGGGCAGTGTCCAGGGGTCAGTAGTATGTTGGGCAGTGTCCAGGGGTCAGTAGTATGTTGGGCAGTGTACAGGGGTCAGTGGTATGTAGGGCAGTGTACAGGGGTCAGTAGTATGTTGGGCAGTGTACAGGGGTCAGTAGTATGTTGGGCAGTGTCCAGGGGTCAGTAGTATGTTGGGCAGTGTACAGGGGTCAGTGGTATGTAGGGCAGTGTACAGGGGTCAGTGGTATGTAGGGCAGTGTACAGGGGTCAGTAGTATGTTGGGCAGTGTCCAGGGGTCAGTAGTATGTTGGGCAGTGTACAGGGGTCAGTGGTATGTAGGGCAGTGTACAGGGGTCAGTAGTATGTTGGGCAGTGTACAGGGGTCAGTAGTATGTTGGGCAGTGTACAGGGGTCAGTAGTATGTAGGGCAGTGTACAGGGGTCAGTAATATGTAGGGCAGTGTACAGGGGTCAGTAGTATGTAGGGCAGTGTACAGGGGTCAGTAGTATGTAGGCCAGTGTACAGGGGTCAGTAGTATGCAGGGCAGTGTACAGGGGTCAGTAGTATGCAGGGCAGTGTATAGGGGTCAGTAGTATGTAGGGCAGTGTACAGGGGTCAGTAGTATGTAGGGCAGTGTACAGGGTCAGTAGTATGTAGGGCAGTGTACAGGGGTCAGTAGTATGTTGGGCAGTGTACAGGGGTCAGTAGTATGTAGGGCAGTGTACAGGGGTCAGTAGTATGTGGGGCAGTGTACAGGGGTCAGTAGTATGTTGGGCAGTGTCTAGGGGTCAGTAGTATGTTGGGCAGTGTCCAGGGGTCAGTAGTATGTTGGACAGTGTCCAGGGGTCAGTAGTATGTTGGGCAGTGTACAGGGGTCAGTAGTATGTAGGGCAGTGTACAGGGGTCAGTAGTATGTAGGGCAGTGTACAGGGGTCAGTAGTATGTTGGGCAGTGTACAGGGGTCAGTAGTATGTAGGGCAGTGTACAGGGTCAGTAGTATGTAGGGCAGTGTACAGGGTCAGTAGTATGTAGGGCAGTGTACAGGGGTCAGTAGTATGTAGGGCAGTGTACAGGGGTCAGTAGTATGTTGGGCAGTGTACAGGGTCAGTAGTATGTAGGGCAGTGTACAGGGGTCAGTAGTATGTTGGGCAGTGTACAGGGTCAGTAGTATGTAGGGCAGTGTACAGGGGTCAGTAGTATGTTGGGCAGTGTACAGGGGTCAGTAGTATGTTGGGCAGTGTACAGGGGTCAGTAGTATGTTGGGCAGTGTACAGGGGTCAGTAGTATGTAGGGCAGTGTACAGGGGTCAGTAGTATGTAGGGCAGTGTACAGGGTCAGTAGTATGTAGGGCAGTGTACAGGGGTCAGTAGTATGTTGGGCAGTGTACAGGGTCAGTAGAATGTAGGGCAGTGTACAGGGGTCAGTAGTATGTTGGACAGTGTACAGGGTCAGTAGTATGTAGGGCAGTGTACAGGGGTCAGTAGTATGTTGGGCAGTGTACAGGGTCAGTAGTATGTAGGGCAGTGTACAGGGGTCAGTAGTATGTTGGGCAGTGTACAGGGTCAGTAGTATGTAGGGCAGTGTACAGGGGTCAGTAGTATGTTGGGCAGTGTACAGGGTCAGTAGTATGTTGGGCAGTGTACAGGGTCAGTAGTATGTTGGGCAGTGTACAGGGTCAGTAGTATGTTGGGCAGTGTACAGGGGTCAGTAGTATGTTGGGCAGTGTACAGGGGTCAGTAGTATGTTGGGCAGTGTACAGGGTCAGTAGTATGTTGGGCAGTGTACAGGGGTCAGTAGTATGTAGGGCAGTGTACAGGGGTCAGTAGTATGTTGGGCAGTGTACAGGGGTCAGTAGTATGTAGGGCAGTGTACAGGGGTCAGTAGTATGTAGGGCAGTGTACAGGGGTCAGTAGTATGTAGGGCAGTGTACAGGGGTCAGTAGTATGTTGGGCAGTGTACAGGGGTCAGTAGTATGTAGGGCAGTGTACAGGGGTCAGTAGTATGTAGGGCAGTGTACAGGGGTCAGTAGTATGTTGGGCAGTGTACAGGGGTCAGTAGTATGTAGGGCAGTGTACAGGGGTCAGTAGTATGTAGGGCAGTGTACAGGGGTCAGTAGTATGTAGGGCAGTGTACAGGGGTCAGTAGTATGTTGGGCAGTGTACAGGGGTCAGTGGTATGTTGGGCAGTGTACAGGGGTCAGTGGTATGTTGGGCAGTGTACAGGGGTCAGTGGTATGTAGGGCAGTGTACAGGGGTCAGTAGTATGTAGGGCAGTGTACAGGGGTCAGTAGAATGTAGGGCAGTGTACAGGGGTCAGTAGTATGTTGGACAGTGTACAGGGGTCAGTAGTATGTAGGTCAGTGTACAGGGGTCAGTGGTATGTTGGGCAGTGTACAGGGTCAGCAGTATGCAGGGCAGTGTACAGGGGTCAGTAGTATGTTGGGCAGTGTACAGGGGTCAGTAGTATGTTGGGCAGTGTACAGGGTCAGTAGTATGCAGGGCAGTGTACAGGGGTCAGTAGTATGTTGGGCAGTGTACAGGGGTCAGTGGTATGTTGGGCAGTGTACAGGGGTCAGTGGTATGTAGGGCAGTGTACAGGGTCAGTAGTATGTTGGGCAGTGTCCAGGGGTCAGTAGTATGTTGGGCAGTGTCCAGGGGTCAGTAGTATGTTGGGCAGTGTACAGGGGTCAGTGGTATGTAGGGCAGTGTACAGGGGTCAGTAGTATGTTGGGCAGTGTACAGGGGTCAGTAGTATGTTGGGCAGTGTCCAGGGGTCAGTAGTATGTTGGGCAGTGTACAGGGGTCAGTGGTATGTAGGGCAGTGTACAGGGGTCAGTGGTATGTAGGGCAGTGTACAGGGGTCAGTAGTATGTTGGGCAGTGTCCAGGGGTCAGTAGTATGTTGGGCAGTGTACAGGGGTCAGTGGTATGTAGGGCAGTGTACAGGGGTCAGTAGTATGTTGGGCAGTGTACAGGGGTCAGTAGTATGTTGGGCAGTGTCCAGGGGTCAGTAGTATGTTGGGCAGTGTACAGGGGTCCTGGGATAGCTGAGACTCCAGTGCACATCGCCGGATGGAGAGCTGGCTTAGGTGAGTAGTGGGGGAGGGGAGAGGAGGGGGGGGGGGGTGTTGCTGCACAGAGAAGGTATTTTATCATCACGCATAGAATGCATAAAGGTAAAATTCTTTGAGCCTTTACAACCACTTCATCGATTTTGGACATGGATTCTGCAAGTACAATGTTCAAGGGGAATCCAAGCAAACAAATCTCTTTAAAAAAAAAAAAGTTGACTTTGGCCCGGTCACCGAATTGTGGAAAAGAACTGAAGACGGCAGAAATAGCTTTTGACCAATCAGAAGTCTTTTATTCATAAAAGCGTGATTCTTGTGAGCTGCGATGGTGTATTTTATGCATTCATGTCTTTGTGAGGTGAATAAATAAAATGATTAACCATTAAAAGTTGTGTAATTAAACCTGCTGGTGTGTGCCATGCGAAAAATGATTGTAAGAAAAACAAATATGTGGGTCGCCTACACCCTACGCACCCTCATACACCCTACACACCCTCATACACCCTACGCACCCTCATACACCCTACACACGCTCATACACCCTACACACCCTCATACACCCTACACACGCTCATACACCCTACACACGCTCATACACACTACACACGCTCATACACCCTACACACCCTCATACACCCTACACACCCTCATACAACCTACACACCCTCATACAACCTACACACCCTCATACACCCTACACACGCTCATACACCCTACACACCCTCATACACCCTACACACGCTCATACACACTACACACGCTCATACACCCTACACACGCTCATACACCCTACACACGCTCATACACCCTACACACGCTCATACACACTACACACGCTCATACACACTCATACACCCTACACACGCTCATACACCCTACACACCCTCATACACCCTACACACCCTCATACACCCTACACACGCTCATACACCCTACACACCCTCATACACCCTACACACCCTCATACACCCTACACACGCTCATACACCCTACACACCCTCATACACCCTACACACCCTCATACACCCTACACACGCTCATACACCCTACACACCCTCATACACCCTACACACGCTCATACACACTACACACGCTCATACACCCTACACACGCTCATACACACTCATACACACGCTCATACACCCTACACACCCTCATACACCCTACACACCCTCATACACCCTACACACCCTCATACACCCTACACACGCTCATACACCCTACACACCCTCATACACCCTACACACGCTCATACACCCTACACACGCTCATACACCCTACACACCCTCATACACCCTACACACGCTCATACACCCTACACACGCTCATACACAAACTCATACACACTCATACACACGCTCATACACCCTACACACGCTCATACACCCTACACACACTCATACACACGCTCATACACCCTACACACGCTCATACACCCTACACACGCTCATACACACGCTCATACACCCTACACACGCTCATACACCCTACACATGCTCATACACCCTACACACGCTCATACACGCTCATACACCCTACACACGCTCATACACGCTCATACACCCTACACACGCTCATACACCCTACACACGCTCATACACACGCTCATACACCCTACACACGCTCATACACCCTACACACGCTCATACACGCTCATACACCCTACACACGCTCATACACCCTACACACGCTCATACACGCTCATACACCCTACACACGCTCATACACGCTCATACACCCTACACACGCTCATACACCCTACACACGCTCATACACCCTACACACGCTCATACACACGCTCATACACCCTACACACACTCATACACCCTACACACGCTCATACACCCTACACGCGCTCATACACCCTACACACGCTCATACACCCTACACACGCTCATACACGCTCATACACCCTACACACGCTCATACACGCTCATACACACGCTCATACACCCTACACACGCTCATACACCCTACACACGCTCATACACACTCCTACACGCTCATACACCCTACACACGCTCATACACGCTCATACACGCTCATACACCCTACACACGCTCATACACGCTCATACACCCTACACACGTTCATACACGCTCATACACACGCTCATACACCCTACACACGCTCATACACCCTACACACGCTCATACACGCTCATACACGCGCTCATACACACGCTCATACACCCTACACACGCTCATACACGCTCATACACGGTCATACACCCTACACATGCTCATACACCCTACACACGCTCATACACCCTACACACGCTCATACACCCTACACACGCTTATACACCCTACACACGCTCATATACCCTACACACGCTCATACACCCTACACACGCTCATACACGCTCATACACCCTACACACGCTCATACACGCTCATACACCCTACACACGCTCATACACGCTCATACACCCTACACACGCTCATACACGCGCTCATACACACGCTCATACACCCTACACACGCTCATACACGCTCATATACGGTCATACACCCTACACATGCTCATACACCCTACACACGCTCATACACCCTACACACGCTCATACACCCTACACACGCTCATACACGCTCATACACCCTACACACGCTCATACACGCTCATACACACGCTCATACACCCTACACACGCTCTAACACCCTACACACGCTCATACACTCTACACACGCTCATACACCCTACACACGCTCTAACACCCTACACACGCTCATACACTCTACACACGCTCATACACCCTACACACGCTCATACATGGTCATACACCCTACACACGCTCATACACCCTACACACGCTCATACACCCTACACACGCTCATACACTCTACACACGCTCATACACGCGTCACTAGGATCAAAAAGCAAATAAATCGTGTCGCGTTCCACTAATATGCATTTAAATTACATATGATATACTCAAAGGATATATAAACAGTATATGATTCAAAAAAATATAATTTTAAATAATTTTAACCGCCTCCCACCCGCCATATAAGGCAATGACGGGCGTAAGGCGGTTCTCTTGTTCAGGGAGGACGTCATATGATGTCCTCCCATTCTAACCGCGCATGCGTGGCTCCGGGAGCGCGCAGCGTGGTGATTAGTGGTGCGCTGTGTCCCTAGGATCACCGATCAACCAAAAGAGCCGAAGATGTTGGCTCGGTCATGTGATCAGCTGTGTCACATGTAAATAGGGAAGCGCCGGTTATCGGCATTTCTCTCCTCAAGAGCCGTCACACTGACAGAGGAGAGGAGAGCTGGTAATTGGCATTCCTCAGAGGGCACATGTGCACTGATCATCAGGGCACTGATGATCAGTGTAGCCCCAGCAGTGCCACCTGTCAGTGTCCATCAGTGCCAGCTGTCAGTGCTCATCAATGCCTTATCAATGCCTCATCAATGCCACATGTCAGTGCCCATCTGAGCTGCCTTCAGTGCCACCTATCAGTGCCAGCCAGTGCCACCTATCAGTGCCGCCAATCAGTGCAGACTATCAGTGCCAGTCAGTGCCGCCTAACAGTGCCCATCAGTGCCGCCTATCAGTGCCAGTCAGTGCAGCCTATCAGTGCCAGTCAGTGCAGCCTATCAGTGCCCATCAGTGCCGCCTATCAGTGCCAGTCAGTGTCGCCTATCAGTGCCGCCTATCAGTGTCCATCAGTGCAGCCTATCAGTGTCCATCAGTGCAGCCTATCAGTGCCCATCACTGCAGCCTCATTAGCGCACATCAGTGAAGGCGAGAAATCACTTATTACAAAATTTTATAACACAAACTAAAAAAAAACTTTTTTTCACAATTTTCAGTGGTTTTTGGTTTGTTTAGCAAAAAAATAAAAATCCCCGAGGTGATTAAATACCACCAAAATAAAGCTCTATCTGTCTCAAAAAAAAAAGTATAAAAATTTCATACGGGTACAGTGTTGCATGACCGCGCAATTGTCATTCAAAGTGTGATAACACTGAAAGCTGAAAATTGACCTGGACAGGAAGGGGGTAGAAGTGTCCTGTAGGCAGGAAGGGGGTAGAAGTGTCCTGTAGGCAGGAAGGGGGTAGAAGTGTCCTGTAGGCAGGAAGGGGGTAGAAGTGCCGGTAGGCAGGAAGGGGGTAGAAGTGTCCTGTAGGCAGGAAGGGGGTAGAAGTGTCCTGTAGGCAGGAAGGGGGTAGAAGCGCCCGGGAAGCAGGAAGGGGGTAGAAGTGCCCTGTAGGCAGGAAGGGGGTAGAATTGTCCGGTAGGCAGGAAGGGGGTAGAAGTGCCCGGTAGGCAGGAACAGGGTAGAAGTGTCTGGTAGGCAGGAAGGGGGTAGAAGTGTCCTGTAGGCAGGAAGGGGGTAGAAGTGCCCGGTAGGCAGGAAGGGGGTAGAAGCGCCCAGTAGGCAGGAAGGGGGTAGAAGCGCCCGGTAGGCAGGAAGGGGGTAGAAGCGCCCGGTAGGCAGGAAGGGGGTAGAAGTGCCCGGTAGGCAGGAAGGGGGTAGAAGTGTCCGGTGGGCAGGAAGAGGGTAGAAGTGCCCGGTGGGCAGGAAGAGGGTAGAAGTGCCCGGTAGGTAGGAAGGGGGTAGAAGTGTCCGGTGGGCAGGAAGGAGGTAGAAGTGCCCGGTAGGCAGGAAGGGGGTAGAAGTGCCCGGCAGGCAGGAAGGAGGTAGAAGTGCCCGGTAGGCAGGAAGAGGGTAGAAGTGCCCGGTAGGCAGGAAGAGGGTAGAAGTGTCCGGTAGGCAGGAATGAGGTAGAAGTGCCCGGTAGGCAGGAAGAGGGTAGAAGTGCCTGGCAGGCAGGAAGGGGGGTAGAAGTGCCCGGTAGGCAGGAAGGGGGTAGAAGTGCCCGGTAGGCAGGAAGAGGGTAGAAGTGCCCGGCAGGCAGGAAGGAGGTAGAAGTGCCCGGTAGGCAGGAAGGAGGTAGAAGTGCCCGGTAGGCAGGAAGGGGGTAGAAGCGCCCGGTAGGCAGGAAGGGGGTAGAAGTGCCCGGTAGGCAGGAAGGGGGTAGAAGTGCCCGGTGGGCAGGAAGAGGGTAGAAGTGCCCGGTAGGCAGGAAGGGGGTAGAAGTGCCCGGTGGGCAGGAAGAGGGTAGAAGTGCCCGGTAGGCAGGAAGGGGGTAGAAGTGTCCGGTGGGCAGGAAGAGGGTAGAAGTGCCCGGTGGGCAGGAAGAGGGTAGAAGTGCCCGGTAGGCAGGAAGGGGGTAGAAGTGTCCGGTGGGCAGGAAGAGGGTAGAAGCGCCCGGTGGGCAGGAAGAGGGTAGAAGTGTCCTGTAGGCAGGAAGGGGGTAGAAGTGCCCAGTGGGCAGGAAGAGGGTATAAGTGCCCGGTAGGCAGGAAGAGGGTAGAAGTGCCTGGTAGGCAGGAAGGGGGTAGAAGTGTCCAGCAGGCAGGAAGGGGGTAGAAGTGTCCGGTAGGCAGGAAGAGGGTAAAAGTGCCCGGCAGGCAGGAAAGAGGTAGAAGTGCCCGGTAGGCAGGAAGGAGGTAGAAGTGCCCGGTAGGCAGGAAGAGGGTAGAAGTGCCCGGCAGGCAGGAAGGAGGTAGAAGTGCCCGGTAGGCAGGAAGGGGGTAGAAGTGCCCGGTAGGCAGGAAGGGGGTAGAAGTGTCCTGTAGGCAGGAAGAGGGTAGAAGTGCCCTGTAGGCAGGAAGGGGGTAGAAGTGCCCGGTGGGCAGGAAGAGGGTAGAAGTGCCCGGTAGGCAGGAAGGGGGTAGAAGTGTCCGGTGGGCAGGAAGAGGGTAGAAGTGCCCGGTGGGCAAGAAGAGGGTAGAAGTGCCCAGTAGGCAGGAAGGGGGTAGAAGTGTCCGGTGGGCAGGAAGAGGGTAGAAGCGCCCAGTGGGCAGGAAGAGGGTAGAAGTGCCCGGTAGGCAGGAAGAGGGTAGAAGTGTCCTGTAGGCAGGAAGGGGGTAGAAGTGCCCAGTGGGCAGGAAGAGGGTAGAAGTGCCCGGTAGGCAGGAAGAGGGTAGAAGTGCCCGGTGGGCAGGAAGAGGGTAGAAGTGCCCGGTAGGCAGGAAGGGGGTAGAAGTGTCCGGTGGGCAGGAAGAGGGTAGAAGCGCCCGGTGGGCAGGAAGAGGGTAGAAGTGTCCTGTAGGCAGGAAGGGGGTAGAAGTGCCCAGTGGGCAGGAAGAGGGTAGAAGTGCCCGGTAGGCAGGAAGAGGGTAGAAGTGCCTGGTAGGCAGGAAGGGGGTAGAAGTGTCCAGCAGGCAGGAAGGGGGTAGAAGTGTCCGGTAGGCAGGAAGAGGGTAGAAGTGCCCGGCAGGCAGGAAAGAGGTAGAAGTGCCCGGTAGGCAGGAAGGAGGTAGAAGTGCCCGGTAGGCAGGAAGAGGGTAGAAGTGCCCGGCAGGCAGGAAGGAAGTAGAAGTGCCCGGTAGGCAGGAAGGGGGTAGAAGCGCCCGGTAGGCAGGAAGGGGGTAGAAGCGCCCGGTAGGCAGGAAGGGGGTAGAAGTGCTTGGTAGGCAGGAAGGGGGTAGAAGTGTCCGGTGGGCAGGAAGAGGGTAGAAGTGCCCGGTGGGCAGGAAGAGGGTAGAAGTGCCCGGTAGGTAGGAAGGGGGTAGAAGTGTCCGGTGGGCAGGAAGAGGGTAGAAGTGCCCGGTGGGCAGGAAGAGGGTAGAAGTGCCCGGTAGGCAGGAAGGGGGTAGAAGTGTCCGGTGGCCAGGAAGAGGGTAGAAGCGCCCAGTGGGCAGGAAGAGGGTAGAAGTGCCCGGTAGGCAGGAAGAGGGTAGAAGTGTCCTGTAGGCAGGAAGGGGGTAGAAGTGCCCGGTGGGCAGGAAGAGGGCAGAAGTGCCCGGTAGGCAGGAAGAGGGTAGAAGTGTCCGGCAGGCAGGAAGGGGGTAGAAGTGCTCGGTAGGCAGGAAGAGGGTAGAAATGTCCGGTAGGCAGGAAGGAGGTAGAAGTGCCCGGCAGGCAGGAAGAGGGTAGAAGTGCCCGGCAGGCAGGAAGGAGGTAGAAGTGCCCGGTAGGCAGGAAGGGGGTAGAAGTGCCCGGTAGGCAGGAAGAGGGTAGAAGTGCCCGGCAGGCAGGAAGGAGGTAGAAGTGCCCGGTAGGCAGGAAGGAGGTAGAAGTGCCCGGTAGGCAGGAAGGGGGTAGAAGTGCCCGGTCGGCAGGAAGGGGGTAGAAGCGCCCGGTAGGCAGGAAGGGGGTAGAAGCGCCCGGTGGGCAGGAAGAGGGTAGAAGCGCCCGGTAGGCAGGAAGAGGGTAGAAGTGCCCGGTGGGCAGGAAGAGGGTAGAAGTGCCCGGTAGGCAGGAAGGGGGTAGAAGTGTCCGGTGGGCAGGAAGAGGGTAGAATTGCCCGGTGGGCAGGAAGAGGGTAGAAGTGCCCGGTAGGCAGGAAGGGGGTAGAAGTGTCCGGTGGGCAGGAAGAGGGTAGAAGCGCCCAGTGGGCAGGAAGAGGGTAGAAGTGTCCTGTAGGCAGGAAGGGGGTAGAAGTGCCCAGTGGGCAGGAAGAGGGTAGAAGTGCCCGGTAGGCAGGAAGAGGGTAGAAGTGCCTGGTAGGCAGGAAGGGGGTAGAAGTGTCCAGCAGGCAGGAAGGGGGTAGAAGTGTCCGGTAGGCAGGAAGAGGGTAGAAGTGCCCGGCAGGCAGGAAGGAGGTAGAAGTGCCCGGTAGGCAGGAAGGAGGTAGAAGTGCCCGGTAGGCAGGAAGAGGGTAGAAGTGCCCGGCAGGCAGGAAGGAGGTAGAAGTGCCCGGTAGGCAGGAAGGGGGTAGAAGTGCCCGGTAGGCAGGAAGGGGGTAGAAGTGTCCTGTAGGCAGGAAGAGGGTAGAAGTGCCCTGTAGGCAGGAAGGGGGTAGAAGTGCCCGGTGGGCAGGAAGAGGGTAGAAGTGCCCGGTAGGCAGGAAGAGGGTAGAAGTGCCCGGTGGGCAGGAAGAGGGTAGAAGTGCCCGGTAGGCAGGAAGGGGGTAGAAGTGTCCGGTGGGCAGGAAGAGGGTAGAAGCGCCCGGTGGGCAGGAAGAGGGTAGAAGTGTCCTGTAGGCAGGAAGGGGGTAGAAGTGCCCAGTGGGCAGGAAGAGGGTAGAAGTGCCCGGTAGGCAGGAAGAGGGTAGAAGTGCCTGGTAGGCAGGAAGGGGGTAGAAGTGTCCAGCAGGCAGGAAGGGGGTAGAAGTGTCCGGTAGGCAGGAAGAGGGTAGAAGTGCCCGGCAGGCAGGAAGGAGGTAGAAGTGCCCGGTAGGCAGGAAGGAGGTAGAAGTGCCCGGTAGGCAGGAAGAGGGTAGAAGTGCCCGGCAGGCAGGAAGGAGGTAGAAGTGCCCGGTAGGCAGGAAGGGGGTAGAAGCGCCCGGTAGGCAGGAAGGGGGTAGAAGCGCCCGGTAGGCAGGAAGGGGGTAGAAGCGCCCGGTAGGCAGGAAGGGGGTAGAAGTGCCCGGTAGGCAGGAAGGGGGTAGAAGTGTCCGGTGGGCAGGAAGAGGGTAGAAGTGCCCGGTGGGCAGGAAGAGGGTAGAAGTGCCGGTAGGTAGGAAGGGGGTAGAAGTGTCCGGTGGGCAGGAAGAGGGTAGAAGTGCCCGGTGGGCAGGAAGAGGGTAGAAGTGCCCGGTAGGCAGGAAGGGGGTAGAAGTGTCCGGTGGCCAGGAAGAGGGTAGAAGCGCCCAGTGGGCAGGAAGAGGGTAGAAGTGCCCGGTAGGCAGGAAGAGGGTAGAAGTGTCCTGTAGGCAGGAAGGGGGTAGAAGTGCCCGGTGGGCAGGAAGAGGGCAGAAGTGCCCGGTAGGCAGGAAGAGGGTAGAAGTGTCCGGCAGGCAGGAAGGGGGTAGAAGTGCCCGGTAGGCAGGAAGAGGGTAGAAATGTCCGGTAGGCAGGAAGGAGGTAGAAGTGCCCGGCAGGCAGGAAGAGGGTAGAAGTGCCCGGCAGGCAGGAAGGAGGTAGAAGTGCCCGGTAGGCAGGAAGGGGGTAGAAGTGCCCGGTAGGCAGGAAGAGGGTAGAAGTGCCCGGCAGGCAGGAAGGAGGTAGAAGTGCCCGGTAGGCAGGAAGGAGGTAGAAGTGCCCGGTAGGCAGGAAGGGGGTAGAAGTGCCCGGTAGGCAGGAAGGGGGTAGAAGCGCCCGGTAGGCAGGAAGGGGGTAGAAGCGCCCGGTGGGCAGGAAGAGGGTAGAAGCGCCCGGTAGGCAGGAAGAGGGTAGAAGTGCCCGGTGGGCAGGAAGAGGGTAGAAGTGCCCAGTAGGCAGGAAGGGGGTAGAAGTGTCCGGTGGGCAGGAAGAGGGTAGAAGTGCCCGGTGGGCAGGAAGAGGGTAGAAGTGCCCGGTAGGCAGGAAGGGGGTAGAAGTGTCCGGTGGGCAGGAAGAGGGTAGAAGCGCCCGGTGGGCAGGAAGAGGGTAGAAGTGTCCTGTAGGCAGGAAGGGGGTAGAAGTGCCCAGTGGGCAGGAAGAGGGTAGAAGTGCCCGGTAGGCAGGAAGAGGGTAGAAGTGCCTGGTAGGCAGGAAGGGGGTAGAAGTGTCCAGCAGGCAGGAAGGGGGTAGAAGTGTCCGGTAGGCAGGAAGAGGGTAGAAGTGCCCGGCAGGCAGGAAGGAGGTAGAAGTGCCCGGTAGGCAGGAAGGAGGTAGAAGTGCCCGGTAGGCAGGAAGAGGGTAGAAGTGCCCGGCAGGCAGGAAGGAGGTAGAAGTGCCCGGTAGGCAGGAAGGGGGTAGAAGTGCCCGGTAGGCAGGAAGGGGGTAGAAGTGTCCTGTAGGCAGGAAGAGGGTAGAAGTGCCCTGTAGGCAGGAAGGGGGTAGAAGTGCCCGGTGGGCAGGAAGGGGGTAGAAGTGCCCGGTAGGCAGGAAGGGGGTAGAAGTGTCCGGTGGGCAGGAAGAGGGTAGAAGTGCCCGGTGGGCAGGAAGAGGGTAGAAGTGCCCGGTAGGCAGGAAGGGGGTAGAAGTGTCCGGTGGGCAGGAAGAGGGTAGAAGTGCCCGGTGGGCAGGAAGAGGGTAGAAGTGCCCGGTAGGCAGGAAGGGGGTATAAGTGTCCGGTGGGCAGGAAGAGGGTAGAAGCGCCCGGTGGGCAGGAAGAGGGTAGAAGCGCCCGGTAGGCAGGAAGAGGGTAGAAGTGCCCGGTGGGCAGGAAGAGGGTAGAAGTGCCCGGTAGGCAGGAAGGGGGTAGAAGTGTCCGGTGGGCAGGAAGAGGGTAGAAGTGCCCGGTGGGCAGGAAGAGGGTAGAAGCGCCCGGTAGGCAGGAAGAGGGTAGAAGTGCCCGGTGGGCAGGAAGAGGGTAGAAGTGCCCGGTAGGCAGGAAGGGGGTAGAAGTGTCCGGTGGGCAGGAAGAGGGTAGAAGTGCCCGGTGGGCAGGAAGAGGGTAGAAGTGCCCGGTAGGCAGGAAGGGGGTAGAAGTGTCCGGTGGGCAGGAAGAGGGTAGAAGTGCCCGGTGGGCAGGAAGAGGGTAGAAGTGTCCTGTAGGCAGGAAGGGGGTAGAAGTGCCCAGTGGGCAGGAAGAGGGTAGAAGTGCCCGGTAGGCAGGAAGAGGGTAGAAGTGCCTGGTAGGCAGGAAGGAGGTAGAAGTGCCCGGTAGGCAGGAAGGGGGTAGAAGTGCCCGGTAGGCAGGAAGGGGGTAGAAGTGTCCTGTAGGCAGGAAGAGGGTAGAAGTGCCCTGTAGGCAGGAAGGGGGTAGAAGTGCCCGGTGGGCAGGAAGAGGGTAGAAGTGCCCGGTAGGCAGGAAGGGGGTAGAAGTGCCCGGTAGGCAGGAAGGAGGTAGAAGTTCCCTGTAGGCAGGAAGGGGGTAGAAGTGCCCGGTGGGCAGGAAGAGGGTAGAAGTGCCCGGTAGGCGAGGGGTTAAATAACATATGTGAGTCTGGCTTAGGTGTGTAATCCTACTACAAATACGTGCTGATTTCCACAAAACAATCCGTGAAAAATACAAAATGATAAAAAAATATATAAAAATAGTCCACACAGTGATTTGTTCTCCTCCTGTGCTCCTTCACCAGAGTGCGCTCACCTGATTTCTATGACCAAACCGTCAAGTGAGATCAAAAACAGCTTGTGTCCCTTTACATGGACTTGTAGATGAATGGAGATATATATCCCTGTCCCAGACGGATGGATGGATGAGTGGATGAGTGGAGTATTTCCCTTTTTACAGCAGGGGGTCTTGCTGTTTTCTAGAGACCTAGTTTCCTGGATTCGGGTGGATGGATGGACTTATCCCACTCTCCTCTAGGGGGGGGGGGTCTCTCTCCTTATAGATTGATCTCTCCATGTGCATAAATGTTATGAAATGAAAGAATATAATATAGCGCCTTATCTCCTTTTAAAAGTATTTATTAGGCTTCATATAACGCACTCACATTTTAAAATTCATAAAATTCAATGATATAGAATCCTCTATGTGTTTTCCACACTCCGTATACTTGCTGTGTATTTTCCTTTAAGCATCGTGACGTCAGAGCCCCTCCCCTACGCGTTACGCCACCGGGTCACGCGGCTTCATCAGGGGGGAAATGATTGGATGGCACAACGCTCATTGACCAGGCTCTGCACTCTCCAGTTTTAGTAAATAACTCCCCCATGGTGTCTGAACCAAAACTAATTGTATGATATCCCTGGTGATGCCCGAACTTCCGATATAAGTCAATGAGCATTGTGCTGTCCAATCATATAGACCCGGTGGGTTTATCATATATTTCACTTAAATTTAGCAAACCCTTTTTTATTTTTTTTCCTTTTTTTTCTTTTATTATTTATTTTTTTATATTTATGCATTTATTTATTTAATAATTTATTCACTTAAATTTTTTCTTTTTGTATTTTTTTTTGTTTCTTGTAACACATGGGTAGTAAGGGTGTTTTTGGTTTTTGGTCTTTGTGCCACACATGGGCAATAAGGGTGTTTTTTGTTAGTTTTTTTGTTTTGTTTTTTTACATTTCTTTTTCTTATATTATTATTAGTTTGTTTTCTTTTTTTTAATTTTTTTTTGTTATTATTATTACGATAATGGTTTGCACACATTTTTTTCTTTAGGTATATTGCCCCATATTGGGTTGTCTTTCACATCTCAATCCTGATTTTTGTCAGAACAAAATGTTATTGGTCCGTTTGATTGGAACAATTTTTGACTGCAGCTGATTGGAGCTTTTTCAAGCCACCCTAGCTATATATAATCAGGGCTAATAAGCTCATTTTTTTTCGCTCACAGCCATCAAGCATGCTTCTTTGGATAGACCTGGTGGGTTTATCATATAGTCCACTTAGTTTTTGCAACTCTTTGTTTTATTTATTTATATTTATGCATTTATTTATTTATTCACTTAAAAATATTTTTTTGTTTCTTGTAACACATGGTTAGTAAGGGTGTTTTTGGTTTTAGGTCTCTGTGCCACACATGGTAATAAGGGTTTTTTTTTTTTGTGTTTTATTTCTTTAGTTTCTTTTTTTATATTATTATTATTATTATTAGTTTTCTGTTTTTATTTTTTTTAATTTACTATAATGGTTTGCACACGTTTTCTTCTTTAGGTATATTGCCCCATATTGGGCTGTCTTTCACATTTCAATCCTGATTTTTATCAGATTATCATTTTCTCACACAAATTCCTTGTGGTCATCGCTTCGCACTCATAGTAGGTGCGTCTAGTTCTTAAAATGTCTGGAGGGTTTTATATACAATTGATATTAATATTGCTTTTTATTATTTACATTGCAGCACTGTCCTATCAGTACCAGCCAGCAGGTAATCTTGTTGACGGTGCATTTGGATGGGGCCCCTTCAGGATGTGTTTGGGTGGAATTTATCATCCACTGGTCTTAGTTTTTTTTTTTTTTTTTTTGTTTCATCATTTTTTGCCTGAGATATATGAGAAATCCGTGGCTGTGTTCACATACAGTGACACCCCCCCCCTCTCTCCTTCTGTTCCAAGGAAAACCTGCTGTTACAGTTCTGCCCCCCCGCTGACCTCACTCACATTCTGCCCCCCCGCTGATGTCAGTAAATACAAATAAAGTGTCGCTTTGTGTGCTGTGTGCCCTGCTGTGTGCCCTGGGCCTTGCTGTGTGCCCTGTGCCCTGCTGTGTGCCCTGTGCCCTGCTGTGTGCCCTGTGCCCTGCTGTGTGCCCTGCTGTGTGCCCTGTGCCCTGCTGTGTGCCTTGCTGTGTGCCCTGTGCCCTGCTGTGTGCCCTGCTGTGTGCCCTGTGCCTTGCTGTGTGCCTTGCTGTGTGCCCTGTGCCCTGCTGTGTGCCTTGCTGTGTGCCCTGTGCCTTGCTGTGTGCCCTGTGCCCTGCTGTGTGCCTTGCTGTGTGCCCTGTGTCTTGCTGTGTGCCCTGTGCCTTGCTGTGTGCCCTGCCGTGTGCCCTGTGCCTTGCTGTGTTCCCTGCTATGTGCCCTGTGCCTTGCTGTGTGCCCTGCTGTGTGCTCTGCTGTGTGCCTTGCTGTGTACCCTGCTGTGTGCTCTGCTGTGTGCCTTGCTGTGTGCCCTGTGCCTTGCTGTGTGCCCTGCTGTGTGCCCTGTGCCTTGCTGTGTGCCTTGCTGTGTGCCCTGCTGTGTGCTCTGCTGTGTGCCTTGCGCCTTGCTGTGTGCCCTGCTGTGTGCCTTGCTGTGTGCCCTGTGCCTTGCTGTGTGCCTTGCTGTGTGCCTTGCTGTGTGCCCTGTTGTGTGTGTGTGTGTGACCTGTACTATGCTGTGTACCCTGCTGTATGTCATGTGCCATGTTCTGTGCCCTGTACCCTGCTGTGTGCCATGCACTGTACTACATTCAGTGCTGGATGTTCTGGAACTGCGTTACCCCGCATTCCCACTGAAAATAGCTGTGTGTGTATATATATATATATTTTTTTTACTTATGCTTTGTCATTTTTTAATTTTATTTTTTTAATATACCTGTGCCTAAACACAGACGGCACTTTCCTTCTACATAAAAGCGTTGTCAGGGGGAGTACCGCCTTAGTATGCTGCGCTTACCATACACACAGTGGGGCAAAAAAGTATTTAGTCCCCACCAATTGTACAAGTTCTCCCACTTACAAAGATGAGAGAGGCCTGTAATTGGCATCATAGGGAGACCTCAACTATGAGAGACAAAATGAGAAAACAAATCCAGACAATCACATTGGCTGATCTGGAAAGAATTTATTTGCAAATTATGGTGGAAAATAAGTATTTGGTGAATATGAAAAGTTCATGTCAATACTTTGTTATATATCCTTTGTTGGCAATGACAGAGGTCAGACGTTTCCTGGAAGTCTTCACAAGGTTGGCACACACTGTTGCTGGTATGTTGGCCCATCCTCCATGCAGATCTCCTCTAGAGCCGTGATGTTTTGGGGCTGTCGCTGGGCAACACGGACTTTCAACTCCCTCCAAAGGTTTTCTATGGGGTTGAGATCTGGAGACTGGCTAGGCCACTCCAGGACCTTGAAATGCTTCTTATGAAGCCACTCCTTCATTGCCCGGGCGGTATGTTTGGGATCATTGTCATGTTGGAAGACCCAGCCACGTTTCATCTTCATTGCCCTTGCGGATGGAAGGAGGTTTGCACTCAAAATCTCACGATACATGGCCCCATTCATTCTGTCCTGTACATGGATCAGTCGTCCTGGTCCCTTTGCGGAGAAACAGCCCCAAAACATGATGTTGCCACCCCCATGCTTCACAGTAGGTATGGTGTTCTTTGGATGCAACTCAGCATTCTCTCTCCTCCAAACATGACGAGTTGTGTTTCTACCAAACCGTTCTATTTTGGTTTCATCTGACCATATGACATTCTCCCAATCCTCTTCTGGATCATCCAAATGCTCTCTAGCAAACTTCAGACGGGCCGGACATGTACTGGCTTAAGCAGGGGGACACGTCTGGCACTGCAGGATCTGAGTCCCTGGCGGCGTAGTGTGTTACTGATGGTAGCCTTTGTTACGTTGGTCCCAGCTCTCTGCAGGTCATTCACTAGGTCCCCCCGTGTGGTCCTGGGATTTTTGCTCACCGTTCTTGTGATCATTTTGACCCCACGGGGTGAGATCTTGCGTGGAGCCCCAGATCGAGGGAGATTATCAGTGGTCTTGTATGTCTTCCATTTTCTAATTATTGCTCCCACAGTTGATTTGTTCACACCAAGCTGCTTGCCTATTGCAGATTCAGTCTTCCCAGCCTGGTGCAGGTCTACAATTTTGATTCTGGTGTCCTTTGACAGCTCTTTGGTCTTCACCATAGTGGAGTTTGGAGTGTGACTGTTTGAGGTTGTGGACAGGTGTCTTTTATACTGATAACAAGTTCAAACAGGTGCCATTGATACAGGTAATGAGTGCAGGACAGAGGAGCCTCTTAAAGAAGAAGGTCCAGGTCTGTGAGAGCCAGAAATCTTGCTTGTTTGTAGGTGACCAAATACTTATTTTCCACCGTAATTTGCAAATAAATTCTTTCCAGATCAGCCAATGAGATTGTCTGGATTTGTTTTCTCATTTTGTCTCTCATAGTTGAGGTCTCCCTATGATGCCAATTACAGGCCTCTCTCATCTTTGTAAGTGGGAGAACTTGCACAATTGGTGGCGGACTAAATACTTTTTTGCCCCACTGTATACGTCATGTTACAGTATATGTCATATTGAGTGAACCTGGATTTTGATGCCCCCCTCCCCCATTTAGCAGAAAGTTTTTCCTTTTCTCCTTCTCCGTGCTGCTCTGCCATTGGATGCCACGAGAGGTAATCCTGTGGAGTCACATGATGTGAATAATGCTACAAAGACAGTTTATAAAGCATTTTGTTGCTAGAAGTCAGACCAGTACACTCTCAGAATGTATCACTTTATTAGTATCGGTGTGATTCATATGAAAAGAACACAAAAGATTCCATTTACAAAACAAGGAGGAATATTACTTCCCTCACCAAGTGTGGAAGAGAACAAACTGAAATGCTGAACACCAAATATCCCTCAGGTTGTCCATATCCTGATATATCTGTGATGAACTGGGAACATGGAAGTCGTGTTCCACAAATTGTAAAGAAAATTAAAAAAACAAATGACAGCCAGCGAGGACATTGACCATGAACTGGCGCTGATACATCTGCAATTACTGCGTAATGACGTTTCCATATAAAGCGTACTTAATAGAATTCCAGTTGATGATGTTCCCTGAAGTCCCAGAATTTCCTTTGTAGACCTTTTGGATGGCATGGGGAGGTAAAACATAATTCCACAGTTGGACATCTGAAATTTCACCCACCAAGCTTTGTTTGGCGTCAAAACTGGACCCGAATTTGTCTTGGTCTTGGCCCAGGATCACCCTTCCACCTGGAAGAACCTGATGACCTTTCCGGTAAATTTTACTGGCAGAGCGCTTGCCATCGAACCAAAAGGCCGTCAAGCCTGACGAAGACTCCCAGGTCACGCAGATATGATTCCCAAAGGTGCTGAGGCTGGGTAAGGAGAATTTTGCTGCAAGTTCACTGCTGCCGAGATACAGGGAAAGCTGGCCGTCTAGTTCTCTCCAAACATTTAACTCATCTCGGTCATTGTGATAGGAGAAGAGGATGACCTCCCGGCGGCCGGACAACTCGGTGGAGACGCGGAGACAAAGGGTGAACTTGGTCAAGTCTATCGGTACACTTGGGTGTAAGACTGCGTAATCCTGAATGCCTTCCTCTGGAAATACTAATGATTGTCCACTAAGACCTGAAGAAAAAGCACAAATATTAAAGTGGCTCTACAGGCTCAAGGTTTTTGACCATCACGTATAAAAAAAAAAAAAAAAAAGTCCAATCCTGATCAAGTGTGTATGAGATTCTCAGCTCTCCTGGGTCTGTACCTCCTCCCACTGTCAATCACAGCCAGTGAGCCAATGAGGAGAGAGCAGGGGTGGGGCAAAGGCGCACTCTATTGTGTGAATAGACACAGAGCAGAAGCTCAGGAGCGAGCCTGCTCAAGTGCCCCCATAGCAAGCTGCTTGTTCTGGGGAACCAAGGAGTACTTGCATGGCCACTAAAGGAGCACATTAAGGAGGACTTGCAGGGCTTCGAAAGGAATACACCAAGGAGGACTTGCAGGGCTTCTAAAGGAGCACACCAAGGAGGACTTGGATGGCCTCTAAAGGAGCACACCAAGGAGGACTTGGATGGCCTCTAAAGGAGCACACCAAGGAGGACTTGCATGGCCTCTAAAGGAGCACACCAAGGAGGACTTGGATGGCCACTAAAGGAGCACACCAAAGAGGACTTGCATGGCCACTGAAGGAGCACACTAAGGAAGACTTTCATGGCCACTAAAGGAGTACACCAAGGAGGACTTGCATGGCCTCTAAAGGAGTACACCAAGTAGGACTTGCAGGGCCTCTAAAGGAGCACACCAAGGAGGACTTGCATGGCCACTAAAGGAACACACTAAGGAAGACTTGGATGGCCACTAAAGAAGCACACCAAAGTGGACTTGCATGGCTACTAAAAGAGTACACCAAGGAGGACTTTGATGGCCACTAAGGAGCACACCAAAGTGGACTTGCATGGCTACTAAAAGAGTACACCAAGGAGGACTTGGATGGCCACTAAAGGAACACACTAAGGAGGACACCAAAAATGTCTAAAGCAGTCTTCAAGGTGGGACTTTGTTTCTTGCTTTAAAGGAAACCTGTAGTAGGAGGAATGCAAAGCTACAGAAATGATTGTCAATGGACTAGAGACCAGATCTGGGACTTACCTTCTCTCATTACTACCTTCTCGGTTATTTCCGGCAGAGGATTTTCTGAAAGTGAAAAAGATACAACAAGCGTTTCTGAAGATGTAAACAAAACGGTCACACTGTTCCTCCAACTGCTTCCATGGAAAATAATTTTTCATCATTTCAGAGCTACTTTAACCCTTCTATCGGAATTTCTTTTGCATTTTTTGCTTGCATTAAAAAGATAAAAAATTTTAGATCAGAAGATTACATAAAACCCCAAAACCTATTTCTTTCTGAAAGCAGACACTCGAGAGAACAGTGATAGTTCCAGTTTTTTGTGTGTGGTTTGAAACGTGTTTTTATTACAAAATATATGCAAACAATTAAAAAATACATTTAAATATACTGTATGTCTTTATGGAAGAAAAATATTTGAAATGTATTTTAAAAATATTCTTCCCAAATATATTGCCATATATTTGAAATGCTACAATTTTGGCCGTATTAAATATATTTCATAAATAATAAAAAAAATATATATATCATGTTGAAATGTGTTTTCATTACAAAATATTTGCAAAAAAAAATACATTTCAAATATACCGTATGTCTTTAAAACTACAAATCTACATTTTTGGAATGCGTTTACAAATCTATGTAAAAATATACGCTAAAATGACTTTTTTATATGTTAAAAAAAATCTGAATATATTTTTAAAAACTTTTTAAACATATTCAGATTGATTTTTTTTTCCACATAAAAAGTGATATTAACATGTATTTTTACTTATATTTGTAAATGCATTCCAAAAATGTAGATTTGTAGTTTTAAAGACCTACAGTATATTTGAACATTTTTTAAAAATATTTTTCATATAATTTGTAAAAAGAGTGTTCCTCCTGGATCAACTATGGGTGTAGGATTATAACATTTTTTTTATTCTATGGTTGAACTGGATGGACTTTTGTCTTTTTTCAGCCAGACTAACTATGTAACTGTGAATCTAATGATTTGGAGGGCGGGGCCAAAACTTTTTGCAATATAGTGTATTTGGGTTTAATTTTTTTACAACATACTAATGTCCCTTATATGATGCATTTTTTTGATGATAGGTTCTCCTTAATGAGACATCAGGGGTCCAAAAGACCCCTGATGTCTCAGCTGTCCTCCAGTGAAGGTAATGCAGTGTGGACCGCACTCCCTTAGCTCCTTCCTCCACGGAGGCGGAGGAAAGGGACAGTAGGGCCCCAGAAGTGACGATTGATATGCCGGGTCATTGTACTTGTGCTGTTACAACCTCCAGACATCTCACCTTCGGGGGGCGCCGGCAGACCGAACACTTGGACTTCGCAGAGAGAGAGCTTCTCTTCCCGGTCCGGTATGATCACCGTCACGTATTTCCCCTTCATTCCTTTACAGTTGAACATGGCGGTCTCTCCGGGGCCCAGCGAATAGATGACCGCACACCTGTCCAAATACCACATTTAAAGAATCAAATTTTTTCGGAATTTTCCAAATTTCCCAATCACAATAGTAACCAATTTCAACGAACCCAAAATAGATATGAAAATACAGTAAGGCGTACAAGGGGAAGATTCCTACTTAGGCTGCTGAATACAATAGAATAGAAAATAAAATAATAAAAAAATAGAATACACTAGAGAGTAAAACAGAACATAAAAGAATAGATTAGAATAGACCGAAATAAAATATTTGATTTATTCAAATTGGAAAACAATTTTGAATTAAAAAATGAATGCAAATTTGAAATGGATCATATTGCAATAAATACAGTAAGGTATAAAAGTAGCGTAAGATGATCAGGGGCGGACTGACCATTGGGAAACTCGGGCACTTCCCGAGAGCCTGGGGTCAGTAGGGGGCCCCATGAGATGCCTCTGGTACCTTTTTTTTTCATAGGCTTTTTTGAGTTTGGGCAAGGACATGGGTCCCATGATCCCCTATTGCCCGTGGGCCCCATAAGTTGTCAGTCCGCCCCTGAAGATGAGGATTCCTACTTAGGCTGCTGAATAAAATATAGAGAAGAAGATATAAACATAAAATAGAATAGATTAGAAAGGAATCGAACAAACCAGAAACATTTGTTTTCAGAATTAGTTTTGTATATTGGAATTTCTTTTGAATATTTGTTATTTTCGAATCAAATTCAAAATGGAAACATATTGCAATAAATACAGGGGCACAATTCCTTCCAGTGACACAAATGATAGGGTCCAATGACACCAATGATGGGGCACAATTCCTTCCAGTGACACAAATGATAGGGTCCAATGACACCATTGATGAGGCAGAATTCTCCTCAGTGTCACAAATGATAGGATCCAATGACACCAATGATGGGGCACAATCCCTTCCAGTGACACAAATGATAGGGTCCAATGACACCATTGATGAGGCAGAATTCTCCTCAGTGTCACAAATGATAGGGTCCAATGACGGTGCACAATTCCTTCCAGTGACACAAATGATAGGGTTCAATGACACCAATGATGGGGCACAATTCCTTCCAGTGACACATATGATAGGGTCCAATGACACCAATGATGGGGCACAATCCCTTCCAGTGACAAAAATGATAGGGTCCAATGACATCAACAATGGGACACTGTAACGGACATGTAAAATATATTGTAACGGACATGTAAGACTTGAGTGGAAATATGGTATCATAGCCATGACAGGTTGAGTAGATTAGATTATGTCAGGCCCTTTCATTACAAAGGTGTGTGCAGGAACAGTCTGGTCATTAAGGATGTACATTGAGCCCCTGGGCAGTAGGGAAATTAATAGAAGATACAAACAAATGGTCTGGGATCAGATGTGTATGTATACACAATTCCTCAATAGGCCTTACAGACCCAATCATCATTTAGCATTAATTAGCCTAAAGCCCCGCCTCCTGGAGGTGACACCTTTTGTGTGTCAATCAGGTTATCACCTTCTGGGAAAGCCAGTGACAGCAGACAGACTGTCTGCCTTATGTGGAAAGCTCTATAAGTAATATTCACATCAAAGAAGTATGTTTAATCTCTTATAAAAGCCAAAATATTAGTTGGAGAGATATGAACAAGCTTCCTTTGTGCAGACCATTCTGTGCGCTACATTTACATATAAGAATCATATTTGTGGTTTGGGGAGGAAGCATGGAATGATTAGATGACGCGGGGGTGCGACAGTAGGATGGTGTTTGGTACTGTTGCGATCGGGCTGACGCTCTGGTGTCAGAAATCCAATCCCTGACTTGGTGTTCAGGCCAGTCTCGGCCCAATTGAACTTGGGCAGGTCCATACACAGTACCTCTTGTGGGCAGGTCAGGACCACCTCCCCCAGAGTCAATTGGCCGAAGACTAATATCCCGCCCATGTCCAAATCGCAATAAATTGAACGCATGGACAGTTGGACAGGGTGATCCGTACGGAGCTCGTTCGATTGACTAGCGGATTGCCGATTTCTGGCTTGCTCCAGCCGCAGGGTAAAGTGTTATTCTGTCTTTTTATTCCCTTTTATTTTATAGTAATTAGTCATTTGTGTGTCTTCTTATATCTTTGTATTTGCTGTAACTTTTTATCTTTTGTACATATTTTATGCACTAGAAAACAAAAAAAGAAAGCGCCAATCAACAGTATCAATCCTCTCCAGCAGCAAACCTGTAACCCAAAATATTGGTAAAATATAAAAAATCAGCAATTGGAATGCGCTAAATTATATCAAGATTAATATCACAAATATGTGTATAAAAGTCCCAACATTATAAATACAAAAACTTTTCAGTGAAAATAATCCATAAATTTCGTGCATATAAGTGTATAGAAGAAATGTCCAACACCCCAAAACAGAAAATTTTCTTCTTTAAACATGTAATTCCACCGTGCTTTATCCACCACCAAATGAATGGAATAAACTCACCAGAGCTCAATGCTGATTAGATTATAAATCAGCACAAGCGCGTTTGCTCTGGGAGCGATGAATAAGTAGATCATGAAGCAGCACTCTATAGTATAGACACTTCCAGATAGCAGGAACAATACTCTGCAGTGATTTTGAGGTATAGCCAAGACTCCTTATAAAACGATCATCCTCCAAATGTATAGTAACATCACTCAAAAATAAAGAAAAGGCATGATGGTGCAGCAAGTAAGAACCATTAAAACTTTTATTTCAATCGCATCCTACTCACAAAATAAAGTGTCCACCTGACACTGGTATAGCAAACGATCAGATATACGGAATGGACGAGCCCCGTTCACCGCGGACACCTCGCCGACAGCTCCAGGGAACGTCCTGACGTCATCCAATAAGCTCCGCCCTACGCGTTTCGTCACTCTGACGTCCTCACGGAGCGGAGGACGTCAGAGTGACGAAACGCGTAGGGCGGAGCTTATTGGATGACGTCAGGACGTTCCCTGGAGCTGTCGGCGAGGTGTCCGCGGTGAACGGGGCTCGTCCATTCCGTATATCTGATCGTTTGCTATACCAGTGTCAGGTGGACACTTTATTTTGTGATTAGGATGCGATTGAAATAAAAGTTTTAATGGTTCTTACTTGCTGTACCATCATGCCTTTTCTTTATTTTTGAGTGATGTTACTATACATTTGGAGGATGATCGTTTTATAAGGAGTCTTGGCTATACCTCAAAATCACTGCAGAGTATTGTTCCTGCTATCTGGAAGTGTCTATACTATAGAGTGCTGCTTCATGATCTACTTATTCATCGCTCCCAGAGCAAACGCGCTTGTGCTGATTTATAATCTAATCAGCATTGAGCTCTGGTGAGTTTATTCCATTCATTTGGTGGTGGATAAAGCACGGTGGAATTACATGTTTAAAGAAGAAAATTTTCTGTTTTGGGGTGTTGGACATTTCTTCTATACACTTATATGCACGAAATTTATGGATTATTTTCACTGAAAAGTTTTTGTATTTATAATGTTGGGACTTTTATACACATATTTGTGATATTAATTTTGATATAATTTAGCGCATTCCAATTGCTGATTTTTTATATTTTATGCACTGCCCACTTTGGGAAATTAAATCTTAAAATTAATTAGTGAACTTCTGTGTATTTAAGCTCGTGCTCATATCTCCGGAGAGACTAGATTGGAGAGATTAGATTGGGTTATATTGTATTGTATTTTAGTGCCTTTAAAACGCTCGGTTAAGCTCATTGCCAATCTGTATGCAATTGCACTATGAGTGGGCAGATTGCATGCAGATTGCAAAGGTAACAGATCTGCCAGACGGAGATCTGTGTGTGTGGGGTGTCTCAACAGACCATTCTGCGGATAAACTGTTGGGTGGTGGCAGGCTACCTTTGTGGTGCGTCTGGTGTGGGGGTGTGTGGACAGTGGAAGGGTTATCAACACCGGGGTTCAAGCTAGGATAGCTGAAGGGACCTTTAGAAGGGGGTGTGATTACTAAGCTGGTCCTCAACTCTAATCAGGGCACCAGGTTGTATGTAAGATCATATCTGCCAGTGTGTGGTCAACCAGCTGGATTGGAGTGGAGTCTCCATCTGGTGGTGGCCAGAGGTAGTGCGGGCAGTGAAAAGGTATCACGGCTGATCTTATATACGGTTTGATATATTTAAGTGTAAATCCCTTTATTCCCCCTCTTTACCACCCTGTCGCGGCCGCACGCGTACGTCACGGTTAGCTAGTCGCTGTGGGCGTGGCGTGTGGTGGACACGTGACAGGTTGATTGTTTTAAGCGAATCCTTGACAGTTCACAATTCCCCCACTGACACCAAACAACGGGGCATTATTTCTTTCCCACTGACGTCAGGACCTTTTCTACTTCCATTGGCCCTCAAAGTCTGAAGGACAGTAAATTGGCCCCTTTTGTTTAGAAAGTCTGGGGACCCCAGAGCTGAAGGAACATTTGTGAGGTCCGGCACTGATGTTGGATGAGAAGGTCTGGCTCACCATCAGCCTTCCAATTCAACCCAAAGGTGATCAGTAGGGTGGAGGTCAGGTGTCGGTGCCGAATGATTGACACATAGTATGTTGTGGGTCCAAAAGATGTTTTAGGTTCTAAAATTAGCTTTTGGGCTTTTTTCTTAACATAGGAAAGCATTTTGATTATTTTTATTTCATACCCACCTGGGATTGGTCCCCCATTCTCTGGAATCTCCTATCCGGATCTCGGCCTCATTGATCCGCTCCCAACAACAGTCCTCCCTGTTGGTGACACCCACAGAGAAGACTGCATGGACCTCCTTCAGATCTACTGTCCACCAAGGACGTAATTCAAAGATAGTTTGGCTGCACTGCATCTTGGAATAGTCGCCGGAAAGAGACCCACCAATGGAGTTCCTGGAATCCCCAAAATGGTTGTAGAGGCTGGACTGGGAGGAGACTCCTTTTAGGGCCACATTAGGTGCTGAAAAGGTAAACAAAAAAAAAACAATAGAGTTAGAAATGTTCCCGGAGGGACCTGAACCCTAATGGTACTTGTGTGGGTCTCGTATTTATAAACCCCTTACCCTGCGGTCACACCCATCTGACTTCCGGGGAAGTCGCACCATTTCGGATGTTATTCCAACTTAAGGTGCGACTGGCAAGGCATCGTTCCTAGAGGTCTATGCAGGTCGCACCTGAAGTGGCGCATGGACTACTAGAGAAATCGGTGCGCTCCAAGCAGGTGGGAATCGCACCAATAGGACCGCTTTAATTGAGGAAAACGGGGTGTGACTTGCAAGTCGCATGGCAGTGTGACCGGGTCGCCAAATCACATCATTGGAATTTCGGCGGTTATACCGGGATGATGGCGGCAGCTACAGCCATCATCCCGGGGTTGTTGTTTTCAGCTGGGGGTCGGCAATCATAGCCCCACTGTTGGTGTCGGTGGAAAGAATGGCGCCTTATTGTTGTTGTCAGTAGGAGGAAATAATGCCCCAAAGGCCACATAAAGGCAAGCAAAGAGCCTCATTCTGCCCTGGGGCCACAGTCTGGAGACCCCCGATGGAAAGGAAACTTACCTCCATCTGGAACTTCTGGTAGGTTGGCATCCATACTGATGAGTTTTCCTGGAAAACAAAAGTGACGGGAAAAACGTTTCATATCTGACATAGTTCTAGACTTCACTGCATTAAAATAGACCCCTCCCCCTCCAGATGATCCCCCTGCCCCCTTCAGAGGATTCCCCCCTCCCCCTCCAGAGGATTTTCCCCCCTCGCCCTGCAGAGGAGATTTCCCCCCCATCGCCCTCCAGAGGATTTTCAGCCCTTGCCCTCCAGAGGAGATTTCCCCCCCTCCACCTCCAGAGGATTCCCCCTCCTCGCCCTCCAGAGGATTCCCCCTCTCCCCCTCCAGAGGATCCCCCCCTCCAGAGGATTCCCCCCCTCCAGAGGATTTTCCCCCCCTCACCCTCCAGAGGATCCCCCCTCCCCCTCCAGAGGATTCCCCGCCCTCGCCCTCCAGAGGATCCCCCTCCAGAGGATTCCCCGCCCTTGCCCTCCAGAGGATCCCCCCTCCAGAGGATTCCCCCTCTCGCCCTCCAGAGGATCCCTCTCCTGCCCTTCCAGATGATCCTCCCCCCTCGCCCTCCAGAGGATTCCCCCCTTGCCCTCCAGATGATTCCCCCCTCCCCCTCCAGAGGATTCCCCTCTCCCCCTCCAGAGGATTTCCCCCCCCCCCTTGCCCTCCAGAGGATTCCCCCCTCCCCCTCCAGGGGATCCCCCACTCCCCTCCAGAGGATTCCCCCCTCTTCCTGACCAGGCCACTTTTTGCGATACGGCACTGCATTACTTTCCATGACAATTGCGCGGTCGTGCAGCGCAGCACCCAAATGAAAATGATGTCCTTTTCCCCCCACAAATAGAGCTTTCTTTCAGTGGTATTTCATCTGTACGAGTTTTACATTTTTTGCACCATAAACAAAAAAAAGACCGACAATTTTGAAAAAAAAAAACATTTTTGACTTTTTTGCTATTAAACACATGCAGTAAAAAAAATTAAAAAGTCAAATTTCGGCCAAAATGTCTCCCACTCCTGTCTGCGCTAAACTAGTCTTAACTGTCTTAACTAGTAATGCCGGTGATCATGACTTATAGCGGGACTGCGGCGGGCATTCTGACACTGGAGGGAAGGGGGGGACTGACTTGGTGTCACTGACATCCCCAGTGACACCAATACAGTGATCAATGCTAATAAAAAGCCCTGACACTTTACTAATGGCACTGGGCAGGGAGGGGTTAATATCTTGGGGATCAAAGGGTTAACTGTGTGCTGTGTGTGTGCTTCACTGTGGGCATGCTGCTATACAGAGCCATACAAAGCAGCATGTCCTTGCTGACAGGGGATAGATCTGTATTGTTTACATACAGACCTCTCCCCTGTCAGTGTTCCTCGGCGATCGCTGGGTGCCGGTGGGTAATCTCCGGCCAGGACCCCGTGATCAAAAGCTGTAGCCGTCGATTTGTGAAAGGCGCATTCATGTCGTATTTGGAAGAAAAAAATAAAAGGGGTCCTGTCCCCCGAAACACTCTTTTGAACCAGAAGAGCTGTCCCGTGTGTGAGATCCTCCGGTTCCTCGGTTTGTGTACAATGCTCTCACTACTTTTACTTTTGTATTTATTCATATTATTCGGTCATGTTGATCGTGCGCCGGGCGCCCTCCTTGGTGTATTGTGTTTATACATTGTCAACGCAAAATGATTGAGGAATGGCTTTCGCTCGACCCCTAGAAGAACCCCCTCAGGCCGAGCCCATGTGGCCTCTACGATTACGCACTAAAAGTCGTTCTGCCACGGTGGGGGACCCAACGGAGGCCATTCATTTGCATTAATTTTGCATTTACAACGCACGAGTCTGTGCGCTGGTCGGTCGCCATTTTCCCGTAGCTTCAGTCATTTGAAGGACAAGTGACAAATCCTACCGTTAGATGTCTCAGGCAATCCGAAGACCTGAACTTCGCACAGGATGAGATGTTCGGTCCGCCTCGGGACTGTCACCGTCACATATCGGCCAACCATTCCATTACAAGAGAAGAAGAGGGACTCTCCAGATTCCATAGAAGTTATCACCCCACACCTGATGAAGAGCAGGGCGTAAAAATCAAAGTCCAACCGCATTTATGTATACAAACAATTAGTGCGTTGTACACTAAAAAATCATAAACAATAATCAATCAAATAAATACCGCTACATAAAATATGTGCATTCCAAACTGTCCACCATGGCAAAGACCAAAGAGCTGTCCAAGGATGTCAGGGACAAGATGGTAGACCTACACAAGGCTGGACTGGGCTACCAAACTATGGCCAAGCAGCTTGGTGAGAAGGTGACAACAGTTGGTGCAATCATTCACAAATGGAAGAAACACAAAACAAGTGTCAGTCTCCCTAGGTCTGGTGCACCATGCAAGATCTCACCTCGTGGAGTGTCAATGATCATGAGAACAGTGAGGAATCATCCCAGAACTACACGTGAGGATCTTGTCAATGATCTCCAGGCAGCTGGGACCACAGTCACCAAGAAAACAATTGGTAACACACTACGCCGACAAGGACTGAAATCCTGCAGTGCCCGCACGGTCCCTCTGCTCAAGAAAGCACATGTCCAGCCCGTCTGAAGTCTGCCACTGAACATCTGAATGATGCAGAGGAGGACTGGTGGGAAGTGTTGTGGTCAGAGGAGACCAAAATCCAGCTCTTTGGCATCAACAACTCGCCGTGTTTGGAGGAGGAGGAATGCTGCCTATGACCCCAAGAACACCATCCCAACTGTGATACATGGTGGTGGAAACATTCTGCTTTGGGGGTGTTTTTCTGCTAAGGGGACAGTTCAACTGCACCGCATCAAAGGGACGATGGACGGGGCAATGTACCATCAAATCTTGGGTGAGAACCTTCTTCCCTCAGCCAGGGCATTGAAAATGGGTGGTGGATGGGTGTTCCAGCATGACAATGACCCAAAACACACGGCCAAGGCAACAAAGGAGCGGCTCAAGAAGAAGCACATTAAGGTCCTGGAGTGGCCTAGCCAGTCTCCAGACCTTCATCTGATTTGAAAATCTGTGGAGGGAGCTGAAAGTTCGAGTTGCCAAACGTCAGCCACCAAACCTTAATGACTTGGAGAGGATCTGCCAAGAGGAGTGGGCCAAAATCCCTCCTGAGATGTGTGCGAACCTGGGGGCCAACTCCAGGAAACGTCTGACCTCTGCGATTGCCAACAAGGGATTGGCCACCAAGTACTAAGTCATGTTTTGTGAAGGGGATCAAATCCTTCTTTCCCTCATGAACATGCAGATCAGTCATCATTTGTTAGACGCATTTCTGCTGAATTTGTTGTTGTATTCTGTCTCTCAGTGTTACACCGAACATTCCATTGTTAGACCGATCATTTCTGTGTGAGGGGCGAACATTCCATTGTTAGACCGATCATTTCTGTGTGAGGGGCGAACATTCCATTGTTAGACCGATCATTTCTGTGTGAGGGGCGAACATTCCATTGTTAGACCGATCATTTCTGTGTGAGGGGCGAACATTCCATTGTTAGACCGATCATTTCTGTGTGAGGGGCGAACATTCAGCATCAGCCGGGGAGCAAATACGCATTTCCTTCACTGTATATATATATTACAGTACACTGGTACTGACTAGTATTCCAATGTTTCCCTTCTCCTTTAATTGCACGCTAGTACTGACTAGTATTCCAATGTTTCCCTTCTCCCTCAGTTGCACGCTGGTACTGACTAGTATTCCAATGTTTCTCTTCTCCCTCAGTTGCACGCTGGTACTGACTAGTATTCCAATGTTTCCCTTCTCCCTCAGTTGCACACTGGTACTGACTAGTATGCCAATGTTTCTCTTCTCCCTCAGTTGCACGCTGGTACTGACTAGTATGCCAATGTTTCCCTTCTCCTTCAATTGCACGCTGGTACTGACTAGTATTCCAATGTTTCCCTTCTCCCTCAGTTGCACGCTGGTACTGGCTAGTATTCCAATGTTTCCCTTCTCCCTCAGTTGCACGCTGGTACTGACTAGTATTCCAATGTTTCCCTTCTCCTTCAATTGCACGCTGGTACTGACTAGTATTCCAATGTTTCCCTTCTTCAATTGCACACTGGTACTGACAAGTATTCCAATGTTTCCCTTCTCCCTCTGTTTTTCTCCATCATTGAGATAATGTGACCCCAGCACTGATGGACAGATGCAGGGGAGGGGCAAACAAGGATGCTGTGCAGGCAGCTGACATCCTCCTTATCAGTTGATAATATCATCGGTTTTCAGGATGCCGGCGGCTAGAAGGTCGTAATGGTGCACAATGAAAACCTGGGGCTTTGTGTAACTAAAAGGGCGGCTTGTTCCACCCGCTGGCTTGTATGCACGTTTTGGGCAATTTTTAGATATTTTGTCAAGGCACCCCTGAAGAAGCCTCAAGGCACCCCTGAAGAAGCCTCAAGGCACCCCTGAAGAAGCCTCAAGACACCCCAGGGTGCCCGGGCACCCTGGTTGAGAGAGGCTGGTATAGATCAGCCTTACTGAACCTTTTTAACATAGAAGAGCCTTTGAAATAACTTTCTGGTTCCAGGGAATAATATATACTGTATCTACATGTAGCACTGCCCCTGTAGGAGTCACTGAAGTTTTGGGTTCCCCTATAGTCCTGCACAGCCAGACAATTTTTCACAGACTTGCTTTCTGGAGACAGTAAACAGTCCTCGAGCTTGTTTTTTTTCTGTTTTTAAGTTTTATTAGGGGTATTGGACTTGGATGGGGTTGAGGGGTGTATGGGATGCTCATCTGCAACTGAGGACAACTCTTTAGCAACTGTGTACAAGTTTCTTTACAGCAAAAAAGGTTTTCTTCCTGGAGAGCTCTCCAGCTTCCCCTGATGTACCACCCCAGACCCCAGATGAATCCTCTCCACATCCAGCTGTACTGGGTGAATCCCTGGGCAAAGGGACCTAAAATCTGTCTCTTTAGACCAAACAGTCCCAAAAGTGGGTTAGTCAGGTTTCCCACCCAAATGCCTTTTCCCCTTATCCGGCCCAGGGAGTGTAAGAGTACTCACTCTTCCTCTCCTGTGAGCTTGTTTGGTTGGTGGTTGCCTTCAGGCCTTCTGCTGGTCTGGCTCCTTCCTTGCTGCACAGATGGTCCTCTCTCATGGGACTGCTGAAGTTGAGAGATCTTTTTTTCCAGCCTCAGCCTGGAGGTGGGCCCCTTTCCCAATGGGCCCCCTTCCAGGCTCCTTAATTCCACCTCTCACTTCATCTTCCACCCGAACTCTCCTGCTGCTGAGTAGGCTCTGTCACACGTAAAGGCTGCCCTGGCCCCATGCCAAGCCTCCTGCTTGGGGATTGGCCAGGGTCCCTTAAGTGTGCAGGCCAGCCCCTCCTCACCCCCAACCGCTGAGTTCCAGAGACTTCTCCAAGTCTCTAGATCAGGGGGAGATATCAGGGAAGTGGCCTGCAGAGCCCTCAGACTTGACCTACATTGACTTGGCTGACTCACATCCAGGCTAACTCATGCCCAGGCTGCTACTCAGCCTTTCTTAGTAAAAAAACACCTATCTAGCGCCCCCTGGCTGTCTAGAGGGGGAAGCTACATACAGTTCACAGTACATCAGCACAATGGCCACTGGGAAGAATGCTTCTTACACTTTTGGTCATTGGGGAGAACTCTATCCCTAAGATCATTGTTGTCAGCAGTTATCTGAGAGGCAGAAATTGCTAACTGCTCAAGAAATAAAAAGTAAGGCATTCCTAATATTTTTTTCTAAAAACTGTTACTTTCCAAGTAAACCTGACCTTGGATTTGACACTCCTCCATTTTCCACCGAGTTCCCAATACGAATTTCCGCTCCAATAATTCTCTCTTTGCAACATTCCAGCACCCGATTGGTGATGACGACAGAGAAAATCTGGTAGGCTGCTTTCAGGTCCACCATCCACCAAGGCGACAGCTCTCTTTGGGTGATCGAACATTGCCCCACGATGTGATTATTGGCCAGGGAGCCATCATTGGCGTTACCAGCTTCTCCAGAAGAAGAAAATGTGCTGGACTGGGAGGCCGTGCCATTCAGGGCTACATTCCGAACTGGAGAGAATTGAAACGTTAACCAAAACTTTCACAAAGATTATACAAGACCCAAATCCCCAAATGTATATCGTTCACAAACAGTAACTGGGATACACTTTTTGTTACCTTCAGTCTCTTTGAAGGTTCCCAATATTTCTTTTCAAGGATCATACATTCGTATATTTAACCTGCTGATGACTCAATATATCTCACTTACTTATTCCCAAGAAACTTCAAAATCTATATCAATACTAGGCATAATCCTAGACTCCCATCTGTCCTTTCAGCTCCAAATCCAATCACTGTCCAAATCGTGTAGACTTCACCTCCGCAACATCTCCAAGATACAACCGTTCCTAACCTCGGAAACCACCAAGCAACTTATTCACTCCCTTGTTATCTCTCACCTTGACTATTGTAACTCCCTCCTCATTGGCTGACCTCATCGCAGGCTATCCCCTCTTCAGTCTATCATGAATGCTGCTGCCAGACTCATCCACCTTACCAACCGTTCTGTATCTGCCACCCCTCTCTGCCAATCCCTCCATTGGCTTCCATTCAGTGTCCTCCACCCCTCTCTGCCAATCCCTCCACTGGCCCCCATTCAGTGTCCTCCACCCCTCTCTGCCAATCCCTCCACCTGCTTCCACTCAGTGTCCTCCATCCCTCTCTGCCAATCCCTCCACTGGCCCCCATTCAGTGTCCTCCACCCCTCTCTGCCAATCCCTCCACTGGCCCCCATTCAGTGTCCTCCACCCCTCTCTGCCAATCCCTCCACTGGCTTCCACTCAGTGTCCTCCAACCCTCTCTGCCAATCCCTCCACTGATCTCCATTCAGTGTCCTCCACCCCTCTCTGCCAATCCCTCCACTGGTCTCCACTCAGTGTCCTCCACCCCTCTCTGCCAATCCCTCCACTGGCCTCCATTCAGTGTCCTCCACCCCTCTCTGCCAATCCCTCCACTGGCTTCCACTCAGTGTCCTCCACCCCTCTCTGCCAATCCCTCCACTGGCATCCACTCCGTGTCCTCCACCCCTCTCTGCCAATCCCTCCACTGGCTTCCCATTGCCCAACGGATAAAATTCAAAACACTAACAATAACATATAAAGCCATTTATAACTCTGCCCCAAATTACATCACCAATCTTGTCTCCAAATATCACCCAAACTGTACTCTCCGCTCCTCGCAAGACCTCCTACTCTCTAGCTCCCTTGTCTCCTCCTCCCATGCTCATCTCCAGGACTTCTCCAGAGCCTCCCCCATTCTCTGAAACTTTCTACCCCAATTTATCAGACTATTGCCTACTCTGCTCACTTTAAGGCGATCTCTGAAAACCTATTTCTTCAGGGAAGCCTATCCCGCCCTCAGCTACTAATGGAATCTTCTACTCTTCCAACCACTCCATCCCCCACAGTTACTACCTTTTTGTACCACCAGCCCCTCCCTCCTAGATTGTAAGCTCCCTCTTGTATTGAACTGTATTGTTTCTGTATTGTCTCCCGTTATATTGTAAAGCGCTGAGGACACTGTTGACGCCATAAATCCTAATAATACTCCTCTAACAT